>NC_056729.1:403857469-404022469 GCF_019279795.1 Protopterus annectens | reverse complement strand
CGCTTCCTGCCCCTGGATTTATTCTCCCTGTTGCACACACCACTCATTGGTTGACCTGAGAAGGGACCATCCAGAATGAGAATCCCAACTAGGGGCCATCCCACCACTGTGTAAAAAACTGTATAAATACAACTGCATCTGTTATCAGTGTTAACATACTGCAGTGCTCCTCTGCCTTAAATAAAGAACTTAAAATGAAAAACACTTGTATGACTCCAAGGTAACACTTGAACCACTGTAAATGGAAGAACAACCAATGAATTCAACCTGAGAGAGGACCGAGACACTCTGAAAGCCTTTAACACTTCCACATTTTGATATATGTATATATAGATATATATATATATATATATACAGTGGCGGATTTAGGCATGGGCGCAGGGGCGCGCGCCGGCCCCTTTTTCAACTTTGTGTTTTGTTTTTTTCACGCCGGCCCCTTTTTCAACTTTGTGTTTTGTTTTTTTCGCGCCGGCCCCTTTTTCAACTTTGTGTTTTGTTTTTTTTTGTTGAAAAATCAGGTGCATCTTTCCAGAGAAGAATCCTGTCACCAACGGCGACGAGTGACATGGCAGCTCCTCCCCCATAGTGTCTCTTGCACTCTGCAGAGGGGAAAAAAGGACACCGAGACATGATCAGGTAATAAAATGCCGCATAAATTATTTTACTCGGTCATCCTAGCAATGCATACTGACAGTTTTAACAAAGGAACACTCAGCATGGCTAAATATGCTACTAAACACCAGCAAAAATACCTGCTGGTAATTTACTATGATTGGGTGCTATTGGCAAAGGATGTTTGCTGAAAAAAAAAACAATTAATGTGCTGTGTAACAAACTACCTCAATGTGAGTGAGGACCGCGGCTCATAACAATGACAGGGGGTTGGCACCATATATGCCATCCAACCAGACTTAGCACAGATACGGAAGAGGGAGGAGGAGTAACAAGTGAGCGCCAAAATCAAACAAGGGAAAAAAACTAGTATATAATTTTTCCGTACAGATTAGAATGCCCGGGAAACGCAAGGACTAGCACCAACACATACACCACGGTATCTAGGGGAGACCGAGGAAACGTGGGTTGCAAGGTAAGGGGTTTCAGCTGGTGTACAAGATCGTTAGAAGGCATCTACTCCTACCAGAATGACTGTACCGAACCTGTCAGTTCACTGTACTACCCCTCTTGGCAAGCAAATTACTGGAAACGTTTACATAGTTCTTACACATATTGCTGTTTGCTTTGTTATATTGATACTGTTGAGTGAGAAATAGCACGTTATGTGTTATACTATTCTTTTGGGGGAAGAGACTATTACCGTTCTAATTTAAGAATTTTATTTTAGTGGCAAAATAAATGCTGTGAAATACATTTATTGGTGAAATCCCGCCCAAATTGTAAAGACTCTTTCCTTGTTTATGTCGTTCCCCACCGGCATGTATATCTTAAAGTTAATCCGATCAGAATTTATTTCCCATTTTTGGACGCTGCTCCGTTTTCACTTTTACGAAAATCTAATTTTTTTTTTCAATTTGGCCTTCTGGAAATGTTGCATCGTACCGCTCTCGACTGTCTAGATTTTTGCCTCATATTTTGGGTCTGTTCCTCAAGGGTTGAATTCACTAAATAACAACAGGTATTTGAGTCTCAGACTGGTGTGCTAGCCTGCAAGTCATTCTTTAAGTTTTTAAGGTAATGTAATTATTTTGTTATGTTGTAATCGTTATGTATTTTATTGCTGTATCGGTGCTAGTTTTATTTTGTACACCAGGTTAACCTTTGGATAGATAGAACGTAACTAGAAGCACAGTTCACTCACCGTATTGATATCGGGCTGCTGCCCTTTCCCAAGCGAGCGGGCTAAGAGTGTTTTAACTGCAGCTTGTGCTAGACAGATATCGCCTAATGCTATTTTTACCTTGATAGTATTATATACGCTCCTGAAGCGCAATTGCTGATAACGGACGTTAAATGTCTTTAGAGAGTCATCGAATCTTAAGTGTTAGTTGCTGCCAAAATAATACAGTTTGCCTTGGGCTGCCATACTATTTACTTCAGGCTACCATTTGCGAATGGTTACCACTACATGTTGTTTGTAAACGAATATGTTTGGTTCACTGTGATGTTTTTATACTGGAAGCTTCGCTGCTATTGTTTGGGGTCTACAGTGTGGATTGTATTTCTAAACTGGGGTTACTTTTGAGTTCTTGGTTTTATTTCACTTCATTTTAGGGTTACCACCTGTCCCACTTTGCGAGGGGCAGTCCCTCTTTGGGTAGTTGTGTCTTGACAAAAAATATTAAAAATGGCAAATGTCCTGAGATTGTAGGACATAATTATGTCCCATATGTTATGTAATAGTTGCATAAAATAATTATTTCTCGTCCTTCAGAAATAACACAAGAACTTGTATTCTGTCAGAAATTAGTTTTTTAGAACAATATTTAAAATTTCTCTTTTTGGAGAGCTTTGCCCCCCATTGTTTTTGTCTTTGTCCAGATTGTTTGTATTAAGAGGTTGAGCGGGATCGAATCTTCTTACTAACTCGTTAATTTCCTTGGCATATTTCCGCGTGGCCCGGGCCGTGCAGTGTAGCGATACTATTTACAGTTTCTACTGTACTTCATTTTCCCTCTCTTCTCTGATATCCCCGTCTTCTTGTTTCCTGACCATATTAGTGTATACCCCATTCTGCTCTCAACCAATCAGGGACAAATCACAACAGAGTTAGCAGCACTTTTAAAATATTAATACTATTCACTGAAGCCAGACTTAATTCCTGGGTTTCGTTCCGACGTAACTGCATGTCTGGTGTGATTTTTTTAAAATGTATATATGCAATGTATATCTCGCTTAGGTCTGACAAGTCTAATTTTTATTTTGCCAAAAATAGCTGTTTATAGAGTAGTGACTGATGCTATATTTTGTATATGCTTTCATATTTTAGGAGATCGTAGTTAAACGTAACAGTGCTACATTAATATAGCAACACCAGTTTTATCGGTAAAGGGGGTACCTTGCATAATGTATATATTTTTTGCTTTGGTTGGTTGTAAAGCTGTCATTCTTCATAGTTGTAAAGTTATTTGATAAAGAAAGGGTGAACACCAACGGGCTTTTGTTCTAGCCTTTATCTGTTTTCATTTCAAAGATATTATTATGCAACAAACAATACAACATGCTCCTTTTGTATGCAGCCAGTCAGTGACATAATCAGGAGATGAAAGCTGCACATGTTGTAGATAAGCTGCTGTGGCACAAAAACAATACCTATTAACCTTTTGACTGGGTGACAGCATTGTACTTAGGACACTATAATTCTGGTAACCTTTCTATTCTTATGTAGACACCGCTTCTGATCCTTTACAGCCTTGCCGCTTTGAACAAATGCTGGAGGCTTCTTTGTCATATTATTTTATGGAAATGAAATTTACTGAAACATAACTTGATGATTGCTAGATGGTTTGATTAGAAAATTGTGGTAGTTCTATGATTCTAATGACTTGTTTACTGTACTTATTTTGGGTCAGTTGTCCCAGACAATGAAACATTAAAATAGCATTAACATGAAACATAAAAGCAATGCATGAATATCCTGTGTAGTTTTTTTCAGGCAAGCTTCTGCAAGATTTCCAAGTATTTGAAATAATTTTCTTGTCTTATGTTTTAAGTGAGTCATCAGCGGAGTGACAATAGAAAGAGACTTTGCAAAATGAGCGGGGTTCCTCTAGGAAGAATTAGAGCAGAGAACTCTTGTTTGTGTGGTTGCCAATTTTTCATTTTCCCAGTGTGGGGTATTTTCCCAATGATACATCAGATTTTGCAGAGCCAGACATACCCACAATCAATGCAAATCAATGGGTTTTCACAACTGAAAAATCAAGACTTGATGTAATGGAAGTTTACTCTGTTGTTGCACATATGAGACACCTTAGTAAGATAAGGGTACAACCACAAATTTAGAACTAAGTGAAGTATGAGTATAGAAGGAGATGAGAACCCACATACACCCCAAACTGCATAGATCATCTTTTATTTTCAGTATTTTAACTGTGTGCCCTATGCATTCCTAAGCAACCTTGTTATATTAAGCTCGCCATATGTTTTGGAAGTGTTTATTTCTTGCATGTAGCATGCTGTCCGTGGGTACATTTTCAGGTCATATTTTCCTTACTTTGTACCCTTGCAAATCCTTGTCATATCCTTTCATTTGTAAGTTGTTTTTACTGACATATGTTATTCCCCTACTCTCTGCTAATGCCTCTGACCTATTTGATATATTTTCATGTTTTCTTTCCCTCTTCCTTCCTTGTTTCTTCTATTTGATATAATCTACAGTCGATCTTTTGAAAAAAGTCCAGAAAGTAATAGATGCACATATTTCATGGGCATAAATGTTTGATCTTATATTTTTTATTAATTTTCATTGTACTCTATCGAGTGATATTAATGCATATTTTTTATTTGCTATTAGATTTGTATTCCTCTTGTAAACAAGATATGTACATGTTGGAGACGTTAATCCTAGATGGTTATGGACGTGATGGGGCTTGATAAAGCCCCAGTGTTTCTAACGTGCTTAGTAGATACCTTGTATGCAGAGTATACATGGTTACACTAGTGTCTTTAAATATAAGGTTATGCCTTGCCTTGTCGGGGGTATTGCTATTAGCTGATTTAAGAATAGTGTCTGTGTTGCTATGCAGTCTTATTTAGGTAACTTCATTAGTGTTGCAAAATTGTAACTGACAATCCCCTTGCTGCTTTGTGTCCCCCCATCAAACTGCTGGCCTTTGATGATTTTATGAGGGATCAAAGTTTCTTGCTAATACTGATCAGAGATGCCTTCCTTTTTGGGATTTTGCTCTGTCATGTAGTAGCTTCTTCATTCTGTTGTATAGCTTATTTATGGCCGGGGTCCACCAGACCGGTCTCCTGTTTTTGGAGGAGTGAGTCTTGGTTTTATTTGGGATAGCACGATCCATGCATTCCTGCAGGTGCTCATAGAATGCATTTGTAAAGGATTCTGCGAATTGGGCTGTATTATCCTTTGGCCCGGGGGCTTTGAAGGCTTCCACCTCAGTCTTGAGAAGTGCAAAGTTGGCTTTTGAGAAATTCTTTACAGTGATTTCCTTGGCTGGGGGTGGGGATAGGATATGGATGTCCAGGGAAATTTGATTATGGTCTGATCTTACCAATGAGGGGTTTACCTCTGGTGTGGAACATAGAGTCCCCATATTGGTGATGACCAGGTTCAATATGTTCCCTCTTGTGGGAGTGGTGATCAGTTGCTCCATCATGTCAGAGTTTATAAATTCAAGGAACCATTGGCCGAGGGTGTTTGGGCTTGAGTAGTTTTCCCAGTCAATGTTTGGGTAGTTGAAGTCACCCAATAACATAGTGTTTGGAGAGACCTTCATATTCTCCAGTGTTCTCAGGAATGCCAAGTGGGGTTCATGTAATAGGGAGGGTGTTCTGTAGCAGGCTACAAACTGAAAGGCAGTTTTGCCCGCTGTTAGTTGCACATGGATGGTTTCCGATGCTTCGTGCAGTGCCACTAACCTGGAGGTGTAGGTATCTTTGAATATAGGTACTCCCCCTCCTTTTGTGCTTTGGTCCTAGGTTTGGGGCCGAAACGCATGGTATGAGTTATAACCTGGTAGTGCTGGGGTGCTCTCAGGAGCCTTGAACCAGGTTTCTGTTACTGCACAGACATCGATTTTCTCCATACTGAGGAGAGCCTCGTGCAGAAGTTTAGACTTCTGGCACTGAGTAGCGTTACCCTTAGTTTTTTTATCCTTGGGTTGTCTATGGAGGTGGGTTTGTCTTTTGAGCCTTGCTTAAAAAAAGGCACTATGGGGCTGGCAAGAGCCTTGGCCAGTATACAAAAGCCTAAGGGTGACAGGTGCAAGCTGTCCCTTCACTTCATATTCAAGAAAAGCATGCTAAGTACTTTATAGCCTTTTCTAATAAGTCTCTCCCTGATTTTGGGGAGTGTAAGTGTGTAAGTTTAGCATAGCAATGTCTGTAGAATGTATGCACATGACTGATTGCAGCAGTGTAGTTAAGCACCGTACTGTTCTATGGTTGAATTGGATATGTAATAGCAGTGGTGAAGGGGAAAGCTGAACTATTGCCTGGGTGAATTTGAGTTTTAGTGGCTTGGGCAGGTTAGACTTGCCCTAACCCGTGAAGAGGTAGGGGTGACTACTGTCAGTTTCCACTCCCTTGTGGGAACCAGAGAACTCTGCAGTGCTGCCTGTATGTAGGTAAGTTGTCTTAAGTGAGATGGTTCACCACTGACTCATGCACTGTGGTGGTGCCTAGTGTTCCACTTTCCTGCTTCCACCCCGGTAGTTGACTGACCAGTCTGCGTCCCCCCCTTTGCAAATTCCTGGATCCGCCACTGATATATATATATATATATATATATATATATATATACATACATACATACACACACACACACACACACACACACACACACACACACACACACACGCATATATATATATGTACCACAAAACGGCAGCAGCGTACAGCATGTTGTTGTATTGTACGCTGCTGCCGTTTTTCCACTGCCTTGAGGGTGATGAATTAGTAAAATGTAAATTAGAGCTATTTAGCACTTAGATAAAGTGTCTCTAGACTGCCTGCTATAAGATTATCTACACAATGAAGCTTTGTTGAGTTGAGTGCTGTTTATTTATTTATTTATTTATTTATTTATTGCAGTTGGTTTACCAGGATAGTCCATTGGGCCATAAAGAACCCGTTTTCAATGGAGTCCTGGGGAGAAAAGCTCCACAAAGAAAATGTACATTCAACATTTGACAGAGAAAATGTAGGTACAGAGAGTTAATACAATGTAGACAGGATACAAGTGAAAACTTATCAAATATACAGTAGCAGTCATAACAGTTAATACTTACAATTGTGTATTGGGGCTGCTGTCCAGAGCGGGACCCGGAATTTGCCTTTATCCTCACTGTAGTGTGATCAAGGAGTTGGTATATTTAAGTGTAGGGGGTGTGGGGGGTTGCAGGCAAAAATGTATAAATATCCATATATCTATATCTATATTTTCTTCTTTTGTGGTATTTATTGAACCGAGCACCTCTCATAATACGTGCACCGAAGACTTTGGATTTATATATATATATATATATATATATATATATATATATATGTGTGTGTGTGTGTGTATATATATATATATATTTATTTATCTATGTCATATGATCAAGTTTTCAGAAACTCGAAATTCATATGGACAAGATCATATGATCGAGTTTCCGAAAACTTGAACATCAAAAAACCCCCCACAAAATCTACTTTTTTATGTTTATTTGGGGGGGGGGGCGGAGACAAGCCCCTTATACCCCCCCCATGTCAGGGCTGCACCACCCCTAACCTCTGCAAATTATTTATACCAACTCCCGAGATCACACTACAGTGAAGAGATGGGTAAATTTCCCAGTCCTCACTGTAATAAGAGTTCCATTCAAAAGCTTCCAGTTTTCAAAAACTTGATCATGTGGTCTCGACCATATGAATTTTGAGTTTCTGAAAACTTGATCAACTAATAGGAATCCATATATCTATATCTATATTTCTTTCTTTATATGGATCACTATCATTTCGCTGACAGTTCAAATCTCTGAAAACGATATGGCCGAGACCATATCGCCGAAGATTTGAATTGCCAAAAAAGGAATAACACAAAACAACTTACCTGTACATTTTTGCCTGCACCCCCCCACACCCCCTACACTTAAATATACCAACTCCTTGATCACACTACAGTGAGGATAAAGGCAAATTCCGGGTCCCGCTCTGGACAGCAGCCCCAATACACAATTGTCGGCAATTCAAATATTCGGCAATATAGTCTCGGCCATATCGTTTTCGGAGATTTGAACTTTCGACAGTGTGATAGGGAGTCATATATATATATATATATATATATATATATATATATATACATACATATATATGTGTGTGTGTGTGTGTGTTTGTGCAGTATATATATATATATATATATATATATATATATATATATATATATATATATATATAGATTCACTTTATAACCTCGAAATGCTTAAATATCGAATTTCAGTATCTCGAGACTATAAAACCGAACCCACAAAACACCGACAAACAAAAACCGCAAAACCACATAACCGAAAACACCGCACACACTACACTAAACATACAACACAACACCCACATCACAACATAAACAATAAAACAACACACATACACAACTAACACATAAGCGGGGGGGAAAGCCCCCCTGCACCTCCCATGTGGGGGGCTGCACCCCCCACACCCCCCCTACTTATATATACTAATTCCGAGATCGCACAAACACAACACAAAAGCTCACTCACACACGCACATTCTCCAATCCCTCACACACACTCTAACTCCTACTCAAAACCCTTACAAAACACTCACTTACCTGACATAACACCTACATCCACACACGGCACCGCGCACCAACAAAACACAAACCCGACATTACGTAGCATTCATAATCGCATGACATATATTCGAGATATATGAAATTCGCGATTATGAACGTTCGCTATTTGTAACATTCGTCTTTATAGCTTCGAGATACTGAAATTCGACATTTCAGTATTTTGATGTTATAAAGTGAACCCATACACACATATATACATATATATATATATATATATATATATATGTATATATATATATATATATATGTGCATGTATATATGTATATATATATCTATATATATAGCTATATATATATCTATATATATATATATATATACATGTATGTGTGCATGTATATATGTATATATATATATATATATATATATATATATATATATATATATATATATATATATAGATATATATAGATATATATAGATATATATATATATTTATATACATACATACATACATACACACTGGATATAAAAAGTGTACACACCTCTGTTAAAATGCCAGGTTTTTGTGATATAAAAAAATGAGACCATAATAAATCATTTCAAAACTTTTTCCACCTTTAATGTGACCTATAACCCGTACAATTCAATTGAAAAACAAACAAATCTGTTAGAAAAAATATATATAAAAATTACAAAATGTATAATAAGCTGGTTGCATAAGTGTGCACACCCTTAAACTAATACTTTGGTGAATCACCTTTTGATTTAATTACAGCATTCAGTCTTCTTGGGTACATGTCTGCCATCATTTAAAGAGACTCCGATTAACCCCAAATAAAGTTCAGCTGTCCTAGTAGGATTTTTTTCTGACATTGACTCAGTGGCCTGCTGCAGCTAAAGCCATGGTTCGCAGAAGCTTACAAAGCACCAAAGGGATATCATTGTTGAAAGGTATCAGTCAGGAGAAGGGTACAAAAAAATTTCCACAGCATTGGATATACAATGCAACACAGTGAAGACAGTTATCAAAAAGCGGAGAAAATATGGGACAACAGTGACGTTGCAAAGAACTAGACATCCCTCCATAATTGATGAAAAAACGAGACAAAAACTGGTCAGGGAGGCTGCCAAGAGACCTACAGCAATACTGAAGGACCTGCAGGAATTTCTGGCAAGTACTTTTTGTGTACTACATGTGACAACAGTCTCCCGTATTCTCCATATGTTTGGACTGTGGGGAGGGTTGCAAGAAGGAAACCTTTTCTTACACAGAAAAACATCCAGGCCCAGCTAAAATTTGCAAAAGAATACATCAAGTATCCCAAAAGCATGTGGAAAAATGTGTTATGGTCTGATGAGACCAAGGTTGAACTTTTTGGCCACAATTCCAAAAGGTACGTTTGGCGCAAAAAATAACACTTCACATCACCAAAAGAACACCATCCCCACAGTGAAGCATGGTGGTGGTAGTATCATGCTTCGGGGTTGCTTTTTTTCAGCTGGAACTGGGATTTAGTCAAGGTGGAGGGAATTATGAACAGTTCCAAATACCAGTCACTTTTGGCCCAAAACCTTCAGGTGTCTGCTAGAAAGCTGAAGTTGAAGAGGAATTTCACCTTTCAGCATGACAATGACCCCAAGCATACATCCAAATCAACAAAAGAATGACTTCACCAGAAGGAAATTAAGGTTTTGGAATGGCCCAGGCAGAGCCTAGACCTAAATCCAATAGAAAATCTGTGTGGTAACCTGAAGACAGCTGTGTACAAGAGGGCCTCGCAGTCTGACAGATTTGGAATGCTTTTGCAAGGAAGAGTGGGCAAATATTGTCAAGTCAAGATGTGTCGTGCTGATAGACTCCTGCCCAAGAAGACTGAATGCTGTAATTAAATCAAAAGGTGCTTCAAAAAAGTATTAATTTAAGGATGTGCACGCTTATGCAACCAGCTTATTGTACGTTTTTTTATTTTTTATATTTTTCACCTAACAGATTTGTTTGTTTTTCATTTGAATTATGCAGGTTATAGGTAGCATTAAAGATGGGAAAAGTTTTGAAATGATTTATTGTGGTCTCCAACTGGCATTTTAGCAGGAGTGTGTGCACTTTTTATATCCACTGTATATGTGTGTGTATATATATATATATATATATATATATATATATATATGTATGTGAGTGTGTGTGTGTGTGTGTGTGTGTGTGTGTGTGTGTGTGTGTGTGTGTATGTGTTCTATGCTATGTAATATGTATGTGTATGCATGCACATATGTAAAATGCGGGGTAAGTAAAATGAGATCAGCCTGCTTGATCTCACAATCACTTGATCCATTAATTTATTAGAAATTGCTGAATGTTTGGTAAACTGATTTGAAAACTTATATTTTTGCTGGTATTGTAATAGACAACAAAAGGAATACAAAGATTGAAAAAGGCAGTATAAATCTCCGGCACAAGGGTGGGAATAATGCAGAAAGGTTTAAATTTGCCTTCCTTAGTTTGATCTTTTCTGTAAGGAAAAATCCGAGAAATACTGCTGAAGTAAGAATTCTTGAAGTAGGTTAGTCAGTGGGCAGACTTCATAAGCAGCATGTATTTGTAAAATAAATTTCATGCCAAACAAATTTAACAATTTTTGGTAAAAATATCCCTGAAAGCTGCCGAGGCACCAATAAATGAACACTTTTATCACAGTTTGCCCTTTTACTTTAGTGAATTTAACAATTACTTTTCATTTCTAAAGGCAGGATTTTAGATATTTTTCAATTACATTTAGAAAAGCTGTCAGAATCTGTTAACTAAGTAACAGTGGGGTTGAACAGACAAACGTCATAGGATGAAGAAAGCCTTCATTTGGAACTCTAGGGAATTCTTTTAAGTGCAAACTCACTTTAGAGAGCTTTTGAACCTTCCCACCCATAGACCTTTATTGTTACCTCCAGTTCACATACTCTTGGATGGTGTGTTTGAGAGTATATCATTGCACCCTAACACCCTTTCCCTTCCTTCTAGGAAACCTGACCACTTCTACAGGGTGTCAGAAGCCCCTCTGCACCTTTGTAAAAAACAAGTGACAGATCCAGCAGTGGTGCCTTCAGAATCCCCCAAGGGAGCTTGTGGGTGTTCATCCAAGAATCCCTTACCAAATGACTGGGAAAGCAGGCTGCTAGGTAGATTTGGTAAGAAAACCTACACTTCAGCCTCCCTGTCCACGAGACCTCTCAACTGCCAGTTCCTCTTGCTCAAATTCACTTTTTCCCTTAGAACTGCTCTAAATCTCAAAATAAGCACTCTATTTTAATTCTAAAGCCCTGCACTTGCTCGTATAAGTAATCTCATAGGTAAACACTAATAAACTTAAGCACTACATCCTCTTGTATCCCTTTTAAGCACTTGCTCCCTATTGGTTCTTTCTGATCAGTCAATAAGTAGTTCTCTATATTATTCAGGCATGTCCAAAGGTCAGTTTCGGGTTTACTCTCCAGTCCAGCTGGTGAATCTAGGGATTTTGAGGCAGTGTTACAGATGCCTTATGTATACAGGCCACCCTCTCTTCCTCCCAACAAGCTCAAATATATGTGAGAGATGCAACTGCATAGCCAAACTGGAGGCTAAACTCTCTCAACCCTGTACTGGCACAGCCTGTTAGGAGGAGAAGGTAACCACACACACCACAAATCCAGTCTCACATAGACCCATCGCATCAGCAAACCAAACACATAAACACACAAAAACATACTTGGAGGCTCTAAATAAAAATCTGACTAAGCAGCAGAGACCTCCAAAGCAGACATCCAAGCAACCCCTACCACAAAACAATACCCACGTAGCACATATCTCACAAAGTCAGTGTGCCACACAGTCACAGCCCTTAAGGCTAAACAACACACCTAATACACTTGTAATAGGTGACTCTATTGTCAGACACACTGACGTCCCACTCACCAGGCTGAACAAGGAGAAGGTCACTGTAAGCTGCCTGTCGGGTGCCAGGATCCGCCACATAACACAAGCACTCAGGTCACTCCAAAGCAAGTACAAATATGACTCCGTCATTGTCCATGCTGGTGTGAATGACCTGAGACGTACCTCCCTGGACTACATGAAAAAAGACATAGAGGAGCTCTTTGATCATGTAGCCCAGGCTGGTATGACCCTGACCTTGAGTAGCATCTTACCCTCACCAAGAATGATGCCACAGTATAAAAACAAAATGATCAATTTTAACAATTGGCTAAAGTATTGGTGTCATTCAAAGGGAATCCAGTGTCTGTCAGTCTGGGATGACATGCTCGACAAGCCACGTTGCTTCGATAGGGACGGCTTGCACCTGTCACCCCTGGGTTTTCGAATACTGGCAAAGGCTCTTGCCTCCCCCATAGTGCCTTTTTTAGGCAAGGCTCAAAAGACAAACCCACCTCCATAGACAACACAAAGAAAAAAAAACTAAGGGTAATGCTGCTCAATGCCAGATGTCTAAACCTCAAGATGCACGCACTCGAGACTCTCCTCAGTATGGAGAGTATTGATATCTGTGCAGTAACAGAAAACTAGTTCAAGGCTCCCGAGAGCACCCCAGCACTAACAGTGGGCAAAACTGCCTTTCAGTTTGTAGCCTGCTACAGACCACCCTCCCAAACACAGGAACCTCACTCGGCTTTCCTGAGAACACTGGAGAATATGAAGGTCTCTCCAAACACCATTATATTGGGTGACTTCAACTACCCAAACATTGATTGAAGCCCAAGCACCCTCGCCCAATGGTTCCTAGAATTTATAAAGTCAAATGCTATGGAACAACTGGTCACCACTCCCACAAGAGGGAAAACATATTGGATCTGGTCATCACCAACATGCGGTCTCTATGTTTCACACCAGAGGTATACCCCTCATTGGTAAGATCAGACCATAAACTAATCTCACTGGACATCCATATTATGTCCCCACCCCAGCCAAGGAAACCACGGTGAAGAACTTCTCAAAAGCAAACTTCACACTTCTCAAAACCAAGGTGGAATCCTTTAATGCCCCCGGGCCAATGGAAAATACGGCCCAAAATGCAGAATCCTTTACAAAAGCATTCTGTGGACAGCTACAGGAATGCATGGAGCATTCTATCCCAAATAAAACCAAGACTCACTCCTCCAAAGGCAGGAGTCTGGTGGACCCCGGCCATACATAAGCTATACAACAGAAGGAGAAAGCTACTACATGATAGAGCAAAATCCCAAAAAGGGAAGGCGTCTCTGATCAGTACTAGCAAGAAACTACGATCCCTCATAAAATCATGTAAGGCCAGCTTCGAAAGAAAAATTGCACAAGACACTAAAGATAATCACAAGGCCTTCTTTAGTTATGTCAGAAACTTGGGAGGCAACTCCCAGATATGCTCTGACTTAGTGCAAAATGACAAAAAATACACTGAACCCACAGACATTGCCAACATTCTGGCAGAAAGGTTCAGTGCAAACCCCCCCCCCCACCCCCCCCAAAAGAGCAAATGTCTATTCCAACAGAGTGTAGCCTTCCTGAGATCACAGATGCACAGATGAGAGCTGCCCTCTCCAAAGCAAAAAAACACAGCATCAGTGGGACCAGACGGTGTCCCAGGCTGCGTCTTATATGGGCTCCAAGAAGAACTAAACCCTCCTATAAAGTCACTGTTCACTCTCAGCCTTACTACAGGATATGTACCCAAGGAATGGCTTACAGCAACAGTGGTCCCACTCCACAAAGGTGGTGCCACAACAGACCCCGGAAACTATCGCCCTATAAGCCTGACTAGCCTGGTCTGCAAAGCTATGGAGCGTATCATCATGGAAATCATAAACAAAGACAATGGGAACCTCCAGACACTGGATCCTACCCAATGTGGCTTAGTTAAGGGCAGATCTTGCCTCTTGAACCTGGTCGACTTCTTTGAAACGGTTACCAAAGCCGTAGATGAAGGGAAGGTAGTCCACACAGCCTACCTGGACCTCGCAAACGCCTTTGACGCAATACGCACTCGGGCATCATAAATAAGCTCACCAGCTTAAATATCAACCCCTATGTCACAGGATGGGTTGTAAACTGGCTCAGGGATAGAACCCACATGGTCAGAATAGCAGGTGCCTTGTCAGACTCTAAACCAGTTACAAGTGGCGTCCCACAAGGCTCAGTCCTGGGACCTCTCTTCTTCGGTATATATTTCTCCGAGGTACAGGCTAACACGGGTGGACTATGGCTGACCAAGTTCGCAGATGACTGCCAACTGGGTGCCATAATCGACTCTCTGGCTGACACAAGCATCCTTCAAAAGGGTCTCACAGAGACGGATAACTGGTGCCAGAGCCATGGCCTAAAGGTAAATGCCAAAAAGTGTATAGTCATCCCCTTTGGGAAAAACAAAGTGCCCACAAATTACCACATAGGTGGTAATCCATTAAGTACAGAAGAAGTAATTAGGGACTTGGGGACCCAAGTAGATAGGAATCTCTTCTTTGACAATCACGTTGCCAAAGTGGTTAGAAAGACCTTCTATATAGCCCACCTTATCACGAAAGGGTTCACATCTAGACCAAGAGAGGTCATTGTGTCCCTCTACTCATCACGCCCATAATTGAATACAATGCCCCATTTGGGATGTACCTTACCGACACCTGCAGCAACTGGAAAGTCCCCAAAAGTACCTCACCAAGAGGATCAAGGGGCTCAAACAGATGCCCTATGCAGTTCGGCTAAAGAAACTCCAGCTCTACTCAGTTGCATACCGCCTACTCAGAGGCGATCTGTGTCTGACGTATAAAGCCATGTCCAACCCAGAATTAATGGACATGCTACGCCTCAGGAAATGCAAATCCCTTAGAGCTGCACTCTCCAGGGACTTGAACCTCAGCACAGAAATAAATAGGACATGCTGGAGGGACAGATTCATATCCCAGAGGCTCCCCTCACTCTGGAACAAAATCCCAGTCCATGTTAGGCAGACCCCCTCACTGTCCCTCTTCAAGAGAAATCTTGACAAGTGGATGGGAGATCGTAAGTTTACCCCTGGGATCTCTTCTGTGACCCTGCTTGACAGAGGTACAGTAAACTAACCTTAAAAGGGCTACCTTCTGTGACCTACTATACAGAGGCACAGTCAACTAATCTAAAAGGGTGGCGAAAGCCAAACACACTCTGGCTAGACTTATAAATGCCCTAGGGCAGATATCCTAGTATCAACCTATGAACCTATAAAATTCCTTGAGTCATTACAGGAACAAATTGAATCCAAGGCAAGAACATTCAGCAGGATCTTCAGGACCTTATGTCACTTTCCAGGTGTCCAGACACTCAGATTTGGCTGTGATGTGTTATCTGCTTCATGCAGGGAAGCTGCCATGGGGTCAGTCACTCTGAGACATTCCTGGCTGAGAACTCAACCCCTCTCAGACCAGGTAAAAGGTGAACTCCTTAATGCTCCTCTGAAAACATAGTTCCTTATAAGACCTGCTGATGAACAAGTATTTGACAAACTGGACATAAACCACACAGATGAAATCTGTCAAATATTTTTACATGACTCCCACCCTGAGACACAGTAGGAACTGCCCTTTCAAGTTTGGCCCTTTTCACCTAAGCATGAGGAAATTAGACTGACTAAGGGGAGTAAGACCAAGATTACAGAGAAAGTGACAACCCAAGCAGTAAGCTATGCCAGTTGACATAATGGTTAAGGTCTTTGCTTCCCATGCAGAAGGTACAAGGTTCGGTCCTGACCTCTGGCCAATGCATGTATGGAGTTTGCATGTTCTGTGTGTGGGATTTCTACATCCTCCACCTGAAAAAAAATGCTGAATGTTTCCATCTCATACTCAGTCAAGTATTGAGTTGTAGGCAGAAGCACAGACTCTAGATGGTGCCCTGTAGGGGGTAAAACTTGTATAGACTAACTGCTTTGCACATCAGCTGTGGTGCACAGTATCCTGCAGATAGGAGAACATGGATCACAGACTACATGGCATGTCAGGACTAGCTATTCAACAATGTCAAAATATGACTCTTGTTGATTTGATCGTGTTGACTACTGTTGCCAAAAATAGACATCGGTATTTACCAGTGATAAGTGGGTTGAGGGCCTGACACTCTGACCTACACCAGGGACCCATGCTAACAGTGGGAGAGGAGTATGTGTCCTTATTGGCCAGTGTGTGGCTGCCATAAAGCCCAGCAGCCATTGATGAATAAGCTACTGGCCGGGCAGTGTCCAGTTGCCCAGCTTGGGTTACCTCGGATAGCTCTTTTGAGTGAAAGTTAGATGTTAAACCAATCAGCCTGCCAACTGTGAGCTAAGGATTCCTACACTCAGTGTTCGTTCACTGACAGGGCAGAGCTTGGAAGTAGATGGTATAATGGTAAGAAGAATACTGGACATCCTATGTAACCCAGAGACAAGATGGAAGGGCAGTGCATTAAAACCACTTGGCTTTGGATCCAGAGTTTACTAATCAGGAGGAGGACAGACTAGAAATAGTGTGAGAAATGTGGTAAGGGAGTAGCTTCAGAAGACAGTGGCGATGTCATCAGAATTAGTAACAGACTCATGGCAATCAGACTGCAATGTAAGGATAGGGCACTATTCACAACCTCCTATGACACACAGCAGAGTTGTGATAGTGAGGAAAAGTGTTCATTCAGACAGCAGTTGCAGGTCCTACTAGACAAACCAGGACAACATGAACTGGTGTTGATAATGTGTGACACCATCTGTCAAGTGGCTTGATGGTGGCTAACACATGTTTCAGCAAGAGAGACAGTCACAAGATCACATATAAAAGTGGCCAGCATGCAACTCAAGTAAACTTCCTCCTAGTAAGCAAAGGGCAGTGGTGTAGAATCAGCAACTGCAAAGTCAACACCAGTAAAGCAGTTAGCCCACACCATAAACCACTGGTTACCGCAATCAGCTGCAATCAGTGGCCATGGAAGGCTCTAAGTTCAACAGAGACTAGGCTGAAAAACCTGAAAGTTGACTGGAGAGAAAGCAGAAGAGTTCAAGTAATTACTCGGGGTTCTAGCACATCGGGAAGAAGAACAAATAGGTAAGCTTGAAGAAGAACGGTAGCACCTCAAAACAGCATATATAAGGACCATCGAACATATATGTGGCCAAGCCAGGTATGGAAGCAATGTATATAAGGAAAGCAGGTGGGTGGGATTCAGAAGTCCATGAAGTCATCTAAAGAAAGGAGTGCAGAAAATAGTGGGTAATACAAAAGATGAAATACTGGTTGGCTAACAAAGAGGCTAAGAGAAGAGTTGCTATAGAAAAGAACAGGGCATCAGAAGCAGCCTACCAGCTTCTGGGAAGTGGCACACTACATGGCAGGAAGAAGCTATCAGGTTGCAAGTTAAAGACAGAAAGATAAATAAGATAGTCACCCTTCATAAGTGATGCCAGCAACAGCCTGCTCACCAGTCCACAGGAAATCAAAGGCAGATGGAAAGAGTACTTCCAGCCACTGAATGAAGAAAGACCCACAGAAGCTGCACAACCCCATCGCAGCCTACAGTGAAAGAAGAAGAGGAGAGGAGCCCACCCTAGAAGAGGTAAAACAGCACTAAGGAAAATAAAGTCAGGAAAACCAGCAGGCTCAGATGAGGTCACAGCAGATATGATCAAGATGTTGGGTGAGATATGGCAGAAATGACTTCTGAGGATAGAAGGTGTATCCAGATTACTGGAGCATAAGCATACTGGTGCCAGTAAACAAACTTTGGTCACACTTCATGATAGTTCTGGAGAGAGTGATTGATAAACAAATAAGTTGAGTAGAAGAAAGTTAGATGGGATGTGAGCAATTCAGATTCAGATTAGGATGTAGCTCAACCGACCCAATGTTTGCAGTGAGACAGATAGTTAAGAAGAAGCTAGAGATGAGGAAGGCATCAAAATGGGCATTCCTAGAATTGGAGAAAGCATATGAAAAGATCCCAAGAAAGCAGATTTGGGCAGTCCTGCAGTAGTTCAAGTCCAAGAAACACAGGTAGAATAATTACAAACTATATAAAAGAACCCAATGGCTCAAGAACAATCAGTGTTCAGACTCATTGCTGTTCGTACTGGTGATGGGCTACATTAGCAAGCAGGTCAGAGGGGACAGATCAGCAAAGTTGCTGTATGCAGACAATGTGGCATTACAGGCAGACTCTGAGCAAAAACTTCAGCAAGGAAAAAGGTAATGGAATACAAAACTGAAGGGAACATGGGATAAAACTGAGTACAGATAAGGTAGTTGTAATGACAGCAAATGGGGGAAATCAGGAAAATAGTGGAACAGATTAACAGCTTCAAGTGTCTTGGAGAGTTGGTTGAGGAGAAAGGAAGTCTGAATGAGGTCAAAGCTAGAATCAGTGGAGCTGCAGCCAAATGGCACAGAGTGTCAGGGGTAGTGCATGGTAGAAAGAATGCCAAAGAAGCTGAAAAGTAAGGTGTACAACACAGTGGCGCAAACAGTACTACTGTATGGTACAGAAACCTGGACAGTTAAGGCAGAGCAGTTGAGGATGCTAGAGGTGATGGAGATAAAGTGCCTGAGGTGGGTGGTAAGATGCAAACAATGGGATGGACAAAGAAATGAGGATAACCAAGCAGAAGCCAAAGTAGCTCCAATTGCAGAGAAAGTCAAAGAGAGTACATTACAGTTGTTTGGGTACATGTGTAGAAAAGCAGAAGACAGTCTGGTGAAGATGATTTGGGACAGACTGGAAGAACAGCAAGTAAAACAGAACTCAGCAACATATGAATAAAACAATTTAATGTATAAGCAACGGCACCTTGGCATCTCTGTCTTGCTTCTCACCAATGAGATTCAGCAGATTTTTAAATATTAATCCCAAAGTCTTTCACATCTACTTTAAGGTCTGTAGCATGCTGCTTGGCTAATGGAGAAATTGTCCCTTTTAAAGCATCCACATTGTTTAAGTGTGACATCATATCATTCAAGGCTGAGAAAACTTTCTTCCCATGGGCTCGAACTTCAGCCAGGCCTGCAATCTTCTCAGCAGAAGCAGTCTCAGCAACAGACTATAGCTGTGTGAAATTTTTAAAGTAGCTCACAGTGTGATGGTGTTCAACGTAACACAACAGCACCATTACCCTCGACATCTGCATAGATTTTTTTTCCCAAATAGCACAAGCAATCTGTATTCTCAGTAGACAGAGCCATTATACCAGACACTTTAAAATGAGTTATAAAAACTGTCTTTATAGTAAAACTACAGTTACATTAGTTGTATGCAAACAATTTAAAAATTTCACACAGCTGGAACTCTTTGGAGAGAAGCAAAGTACAGATGTCAAGGTGCTGTTGCTTATCCATTAAATTGTTTGATTCATACATTGCAGAGTTTGTTTTTACTTGCTGTTTCTTGCGTATGAACTTTCGCTTCACCTTGTTTCTTGGATTTTGTGTTGCTACAGACTGAAGGAAGGCAGGAGGAAGTGAAGGTGTCCAGCAAAGAGATGAATGGATTGTGTGAGAGAAGATCTGTGACAGTCAGGCATGACTGCTGAAGAAGGTAGGAGAGTGGCATTGAATTGAGAGAGATAGTGACAGCACAACTCTCCAACCCCATGTAGAAAATGGTAAAAAGGTGCCTGATGAGGACGATTATGATGGCAAACCAAGCAATGTTCAATACCTGGGAAATTTAGGATTCCATCCCACCTAGGAAGTAGCTGTAACTATCACCAGCACCTCCCTCCTCCACTCAAATACCACCCCCTCTCCTCATCAGGAAGACTGTCTTCCTTCTATTCCTTTTGGGAAGACATAACTGAAGACAACTGTTTTTTTTGACATCATAAAGAAAGGCAGTACCATTCAATTGGGGGAGAAAAAATCCCCCCCCCCCCCACACACACACACACACACACACTCTACAAGACCTGCTACTGCAGGGTCCCATTCAAAGATTGGGTTCCTATTGCATGATCAAAAGATCACAATTTAATGCCGCATATCGAAACTGTTATTTTGGGGGGCTGCACACCCCACCCCCCGATAAATATATATACCAACTCCGAGATCGCACTACAGTGAGGAAACGGCAAATATCCCTGTCTTCACTGTACTGTGATCCCACAATACGAACTTCAATATGTGGCATTTTTGCTCTTCTGAGCATTCGAAATTGTGATCTTTCGATCACGTAATAGGGTCCCTCAGAGATTACCTAGAAAGAATGCATCACTGGGTTTTACTGATGCATGTTTGTTGTTTCCAGAAAAGATAGTGGAGCCCTATTTTAGACTTTTCGAGACTAAAAATGTTGCTCCAGGTTGTAAAATTCAAGATGCTAACCTCACAAAAGTTTCTACCCCTTATCTTCTAAGTGGCATGGATGGTGACTTTCAACTTGAATGATGTCTGCCTTCAAGTTACTATGGCCCCGGAACACAGGAGATACCTATGTTTTTAGGTTTGGGGATAGCTCTGAATAGGAGACAAAGAGCTGATCTGTTTTCCTGATATGTTTGTTCTTGTCTAAATAGAATCGAAGTTGTCTGTGAACATCAAGTTTGTGCAGCATATGTTCCATCTGATTAGTGTATTTAGGGAAAAACACAGGCAATTCAACAGATTGGTTGAGATTTGTCTCTGAGCAAACTTTACGTAAGAATGAAGGATTCATCCTGAGTGAGACTCTGTCATTATGGAAAATCAAATAAGGGGGTTTAATGGACAAGGCCTGTGACTATGAAACCCTCCGAGCAGAAGTAATAGCTGTTAAAAATATGGTTTTCCATGCTAGATATTTCAAGTCACAAGATGCAGCTGGTTCGAAGGGGGATAGGATTATACGGGAAAGAACAAAATTTAGGTTCCATGGTATAGCTGGAGCCTTGATGGGTGGTCTCAAATGAACAGTACCCTTGAAAAAAATTATGTGACATAATATTAGACCCCTGGTCACCTAGATGAAAGTTAGCAGTTGCTGCCAATTGAACTCACTATAAAAACGGTATGTTGCAATGCTGATAAGGCAGATTTTTCTGAATTTATAGTAATCCCCAACTGACTGCAGAGTTCAAAGTTATGTCCCTTGCTTGTATGAGTTGATGCTGGTGGTGGCAGTGAGGAGCCAGTCATCTAGGTATGGAAACACCTGGAATCCCAAACGTCTCACATGAGCCATGACTGCTGCCATGCATTTGGTGAGCACTCTGGGGGCTGTAGAGAGACCAAAGGGCAGATCGCGAAATTGATAATGACTGGCTCCCAGCCGGAAGTGCAGATGATCTCTGGATGGCTTGTCCATTTTTATTTGGTAGTACACATCCTGGAGATCTATCGAGCACATACAATTGTCTTTCCCTAAAAGGGAAGTATTGACTGTAGCGTGACCATCCGGAATTTTGTCTTTCTTACCACCTTGTTTAGTCTGCTGAGATTCAAAATGGGCCTCCAGTCCCCTGTTTTCTTTGGGACTAAAAAGAGCCTTGAGTAAGTTTCGGATCCTATTTGGTCTGCTGAGACTGGTTGGATGACTCTTTTTTTCCAGCAACCTTTGAATCTCTGAGGCTGCTTGTTCCCTGTGATTGGGTGAAACATCCGGGATTTTTCTTATGGGGGAGGGAGTTTCAAAAGGAATTGAGTATCCTCTGGATATGATGCTTTGTACCCAGCTGTCTTTTGTTATTTTTAGCCAGGTGTCTGGGTACAAAGAGAAGCATCCCCCGACTGCCTCCAGAGATGGACAGGTGGGCCTCCTCTCAGGAGCGCTTATGGGGCTTCCCAAAGAACTGGTGTATATCGCCCTGGTTTTGTGGATCCCCTCTGCCGCGTGGGCGGCAACTTCCATAGTTACCTCCTCCTCTGTCTCTAGAAGGGGGTTCACCATGAGTGTCCTGGAAAGCTCCTTGAGTTTTACAGAACCACACCCTCCCCCCTTCTGACCTTTGGGGTAAGGTCTGTTAGGGGTGGAAAAGCAGACTCCAACGGCAGATAGAGACTTTCCGTCCTGTTGACTCCTGGTAAGCGTTTCCTTCACTTTGGGTCCAAAAAGAGACAAGCCATCAGAAGGGGTGTTAATAAAGGATGACTTAAAGGGCTCTGCAAAGGAACATAAGCGCATCCAGAAATGTCTTCTAAGAGCAGTTCCTATCCCCGCTGCCCTACTCGTTCCATCAGCTGCATAGGAGACCAGACGCATGGAAGAGTTTACAAGAGAATTAAGGGTAGTGAGCTGGGAAGTTACTTTCTCTGAGACCCCTGCAGCTACTGAACCCTGTAGAGTATCTCCTAGTTCTTTCAGGAGATCCCTTTGCAACCTTGTAAAGTGTGTTAGAGAGTTCAGTGATCGGAGAGCAAAAGTTGCTGAACTAAACATGCACTTATCATATCTGTCCATGATCCGAGAATCCTTATTAGGAGGCTGGACCAATGTAGAAGTTTCTGACAGTTCCTTCTTGGTGGCTGCCGCCACCACCATTGCATCAACGGGCACTTCTTTGGTCAGGAAGGTCCTGTTCTGGGGGGAAGTTATACATTTATTAGGCCTCCTAGGGACAGGGTCCATGGTATCTGGGGACTCCCACGCCCTTCAAGAGATTTGCTTAATCAACTTATCAAAGGGTGGAGACACCCAAGAAGTGGAGGGCTGAGACTCAAAAGCCTTCAGGAGCACTGACTCATCATCAGTAGGGTTAAGGGAGTTCCATCCACCCCTCTGCTTAAGAATTCCCAGGATATCTGTGAAGGAGATATCCTCCAAGGGGGACCGTGGGGACCCTTCTGACTCATCTAAGTCAGTGTCCGAAATGATGGATTCCTGAGGGAAATCCAGATGCTTCCTCTTGCAAAGTCTCATCATGGGAACCTCTTCAGTGGGAGCTTCTGGAGAGGTCTCAGAAGAGAAGGGCTTGCCCAATGGGGCTTCCTGAGGCTCGGGGTCTCTACGCTTTAGAGGGATGTGTGATGAAGAGGTAGACACCGGTGCTTTGGGGGAAGGAGCTGCTAGTTCTGATGGCGTGGTTGTCAGAGTGGAAAACACCCCCCTCATAGCATCGAAGGCACCTCTGTCTCGATGCAAAGAAACCTCCGGAGCTGAAGATATGGAAGATTCCCTCAGTGACAGAACAGAGGGCTCCGAGCTCTAGGTTGGAACTGAGCTCACCCAAGCCGAGGCCCTGAGAGGCAAAGTCAAAACCGAAAAATAGGGCCTCCCTGGACCCAACCGACAGGCTCCTAGACCCTTCGGTTGGCAACGAGGATGTCAGGATATTCGGGACCAACAAGCTTGAAGTAGGCATCAGACCCAAAGGCTCCACAAGCATCAGCTTCGAGCACTCCGGCTCCGAAACTTCGAGATGGATTGGAGGAGGAACAGAACACAGTTGGGGGGGGGGGAGTTGTCGGTTACGAAGTTCCAGGGATTAGCCCCGATAAAAGTCTGGCAAGCGCCAGTGTCTGCAGAAGCCTCTGCACCAGACGATCCATGTCCATATCTGAAAGCCTGCTTGAGGACTGAGAAGAATGAACAGATGAAGCTACTGACTGTAATATTGGGAACTTCAAGGTAGGAGATACCGGTTCCAATACCAGGGACTGGCTTCTAACCATAGCAACATTCGGCTCCGATGACAGTGGAGCTGATGTTAAAGATTTTTCCAGACTTTACTTACTGGTCGACAGGCTTTTCTTCGGTTCCGAGGAACTCAAAGAAGTTTTTGAATGTCTGTCACTGTTGTCCTTATCTAGTGACTCCTGAAAAGAAGATTTCAATAGACCTCTATCCATTGGTTTTCGCTTACATTCATGCAACACCCTGGAACTAAGCGTGGTATATGGAACAGTCTTCCTGTAGATAAATCTCACCTAGACAGTATACACAATCAGTATGTCCATCAGTAATGGACATTTTTTGTCCACATCTGAGGCATTTTTTAAATCCAGACTTGGATTTTTCCTTCTCCTGCTGAGACATATTTGCCAGCTAACAGTAATAGCTATGACAAAAAAGGAAGCCTATAGAAAAAAAAGCAGGCTTGTCAAATAACAATAACTTCTACAATAACAGGACTGTTATATACACACCAACAGTAACTAATGTGTATTTAGATTAACAAGACTAACTCTAATAGTAGCAATGAACTATGAAAAGGTAATTTAACAAGGCCAGAGCAACAAAAAATGGCCCCAATAATGCTAAGGCAAAAAGTACTAGCTCTCTAAGTTAAACGGGCTCTAAAATCGCACACACACTTAAGGTTTATAACAACTATCCTGTGGATTAGGGGGTAACTAAGGCCAAAAAATACGGCCACGATGATAAACTAAGAAAAAGATTCAACAGTACACTAAGAAAATGCCTAAACTACTGTTGAAAGGAAACTTATAAAATACACTTATCTACTGAAAAAAATTTCCAACAAACGAGTAAGATTTATAACTTTCACTGGCCAGAGCTGGTAAACGTCCGATCTAGTTGCAGCGCAAATGGGATCTGAGGGAAGCACAAGGTGCATCATGGGATTGGGAGTTGGCCTCGAGCTTGTTGAAAACCTCGAGCTTTTACAGTTGGCCAAGTCAGAGCCGAGGATAGGCTCCGAACCCATCAATAAGAATGAATGGCGAGATAGAACAACTTCACATCAAATAACTAATCAGATTTTCTGACAGCCTTGATCATATCTAAATAAACTTTGTTACCTATGCATGCCCAAATTATGAAACACACTCTCACTGTCAGTTTGCAGAGAGGGGAAAAAAGTAGGCAGATTAATAGACTGATTCAGAGATAGCTCATTAACCACCTTCGGCATAAAAGAAAGGTTAGTGCTCAAGGACACGCTGTCCTCATGAAAAATCAAAAAAGGAGGACAAGATAAAAGGGCCTGCAACCCATCTGGCAGAAGTAAGCACTAACAACAGAACAGTCTTCCAGGAACAATGTTGCAAGGAAGCTGAAGCAGCAGGCTCAAAGCGAGCCTGAGTCAACTTCTCCAAAACAAAATTAAGATCCCAGGGAGGAGGAGGAACAGGCTTCCTGGAGGTCGAATATTAAGGACACCTTTAAGAAATTGTCTGACTTTAAATCTAGCAGCTAAAGAAGCAGCAAAAGGCAGAAAAAGAAAGATAACTGATAGGTGGGCCTTAATAGAAGAATAGGCCAAACCACCATTTAACAACTCAAATAAGAGAGAACCAAAGGAGCATCCATAGTAAGTGGGTCCAGGTTACACCATAAAGACACTAAAAAGAAAACCTCTTCCATTTGGAAGCAGGATTTCCTAGTCGTAGGTTTCCTGGCCTCGTACAGGACTTGCAGCAAGTCCTCAGGAAAAAAAGGTGTCTGTGAGGAATCAGAATCCTATCACCCACAGTGTCAGGTGAAGCGTGAACAGATGGGGATGGATAACTGATCCCTTGTCTTGTGTAAATAGATCCACCCTGTGAGTGAATTTGTGATGATTGACCCCGGCTAGATGCAGAAGAAGTGAGAACCAGTGCTGTTGTGGCCAAAAGGAAGTCACCAACATGATTTTGGGAGCATCCTGTTGGATTTTGCACAGGACTTTTGGAATGAGAAGAAGGGGATAAAATGCATAAAGAAATATCCCTTCCAAGAGAATGAGAGGGCATCCACCTTCCATACCAGAGGACCTGGGACTCTGGCATAAAACAGAGGAAGTTGTCTGTTCAGAGGGGAGGCAAAAAGATCCACTTGAGGAGTACCCCTCTGGTGGATAATGTCCAGTAACACATCCTGTGAAGCACCCATTTGTGGGACTGAGTTAAGGACCTGCTGAGAATGTCTGTCACAGTGTTCTGACCAGAAAGGATATAAACTGCCTGAAGAGTCACTTGATGGCAAGATCCCATACCAGAAGTGCCAGCCGACAAAGAAGATAAGGTGTCATTCTGCCCTGCTTGTTGATGTATCACATCACTGTGGTATTGTCTGTGAATACCTTGAGTGGTCCTGGAAAAAAGAGAGAATGAAAGCCTGAAGAGCCAGCAGAAGGACTGCCATCTCTTTGATATTGATATGCTCCTTCTGCTGATGAGGTGACCACATCCCCTGTACCTTTTAGGGAGCCAAAAATCACCCCATCCCATGTCTAAGGCGTCCGTGAACAATTCCTGAGAGAGAAGAGGGGGATGAAAAGGGATCCCTGGATTCAGAGACAGCTGCTGAATCCACCAGAGAAATTCCTGTCTGAGGCAAGGAAGAAGAGGAACTGCAAATTCTGGAGGAACATCATGTTGAAGCCACACTGTCTTCAAAAACCACTGAACTTTCTCTTATGAAGTTTGGCCAGAGGAAGCATTGGAATAGGGGATGTCATGAAACCCAGAACTCTCAGAAACTCTCTGGTGGTAATGGAAGCCAGAGGAAGAAGAGGTTGAAAGAAAGAAAGGAGAGTTAAGGCCTTTGAATGGGGCAGGGATACAAGCATTGTCATTGTCTGAATCCTGCATCCCAGAAAAACATGATCCTGAGAAGGAGTTGGAGAAGACTTTTTGAAATTTACAGTGAACCCCAGGCTCTGAAGAAAGGCTATAGTAAAATGAAGATTTTGCAAAAGGAACTTTTGGAGAAGTCACCTGAAACAACAGGTCTTCCAAGTAAGGAAATATTTGGATCCCTTGAAGTATGCAAACGGCAATCACAAGAGCAAAGCATTTGGTGAACACCCTTGGGGCAGTAAAAAGGCCAAAGGGCAAAGCAGAGAACTGAAAATGCCAGGAAACAACAGAGAAATGCAAAAACTTCCTGAAAAGAGGATGGATCGGAATACAGAGATAAGCATGCTTGAGATCCAGAGGCACCATATAGGGCTGAGTGAGCAAGAGAGGAAATAGAATCTGAAGGGACAACAGCCAAAAAGAAGTACCTTTGTGTTTTGATGAGAGAGGTCTAGAATAGGTCTCCATGTGCCCTCTTTTCTGGGCACTAGAAACAGTCTGGAATAGAAGCCTTTCTCCCTTTTGTACACAGGCACCTCTTGAATAGTACCCTGAGACAAGAGATCTTGAAGAACCTCTGGTAAAAAGGGAAAATGTTCCCGAGGAGGTTGAGGATTGCCAATAGAAGGAGGATGGGATTTCCACACCAAGAAGTACCCTTGACGAATGATTGACAGAACCCAAGAATCCTGACTGATCTGAAACCAAACTGGAAAAGAAAGAGAAAGGTGAAGAGAAAGAGGAATGTGGATGGGAGGGGATGGATAGTCATATAGCACCTAGTTTGTCCAGAAATGAAGGCTTTGGATTCCCCAGAAATTTAGTAGCCTTAGCAAGATGAGTCTGGTTGCCATTCTTCTTACCTTTAGTAGAAGGATGGGACTGCTTACAAACAAAGACAGGCTTACTGGGGTAGTTTCTCTGAAATTTAGGCACAAGAGAAACAAACAAATGTTTAAGTTCCCATACCCTTATCCTGAAGGAACTTAAACAAACTAGTGGCAGCTTTCACAAACAAAACTTTAGAATTCAGAGAAGAATCCATCAACTTAGCTTTAATATCATCAGGTAGAGGTTGAAGCCTAAGCAGGAATACCTCCTCTTAACTGACCCAAAAACACCAGCCCATAGAAGAGGCATCTGCCACATCATAACTACATTTAATAGAATGATGGATGACTTTAGAGGAAATCCCTAGCAAGGAAAGAACAGAGGTTTTACCTTCAGAGTCTGGAAAATCAGAAATAAGTTGACAGACCTGAGAAAGAAGAGCCAACACATACCTAGGCATATGGGTCTGATAATTAATAGCCCTAAAAGCTAAGGTAGCAGAAGTGCAAACCTTTTTACCCAGCTTGTCCATAGTTCTGCTGTCCTTGTCAGAGGGCAATAACTTGGGTGAAGAAAGCGATTGAGATGGCTTATCAGAGGCTATGGACACTACTGAAGGGTCAGCAGGAGGACATTTATATATAAAAGAACAATCTTCAGGAGCCCTTTAAAACCTATCAGGCTTCTTGGGAGTGTGTGTGTGTGTGTGGGGGGGGGGATTGGGCATCTGAGAGGCATTGGAGAAAACATCCAGAAAAGCAGCCAAGACAGGAGGAATAGTCACAGGTTTAAGAGAGTTCAACTGCAGCAACTCAGTCATTTTTATGGATATCAGAGACCCCGAGTACAATCCCACATAAAAAAATCCATCATCCTAGAGAGTGTGTCCCCAAAGGAAATTTTCTCCAAAGGAACATTAGGACTAATGGATTCCTACTCCTCTGACCCGTACTCCAAAGGAGAAGGAATTTCAGGAGAATAAGTTAGGGATTCGTTAGCAGAATTTGACTTATCCTCAGAAGAACCCTGATCTCTAGGCCTTTTAAGAGGAGAAGAGGACCAAGGAGGAGCAGGAACTGAAACCCCATGAGGAGGGTTTAAGGAAATTAAGGCAGAAAATAACCCCTGAGTAAAAGCCTGCCACTCACTTTGTAAATCCTTAGAAGTAGAAAAAACATGTTTAATTTTTTTTCTTTTTTAAAGGAATGCCCTGAGAATGCTCAGATCCAGGATGACAGTCGAGAACCATACCAGGAACTTCTTCCCCAGCTAGAAACTGAGGAGCTCCCCTAGGCCCCTCAGAAACAAAATCAGCTGAGGTTCCCTCTGAACATCCGAGATGGACGCCTGCAAAACCTTTTCGGACATGGTACCAGCTGGATCCTCACAGACCTCCAACACGGTCATGGCAAAGAAATCCGACAACACAGCTGGGGAAGCCTCTGAGTTCATAATGACCTCAGGAGAAACACCTGGCAGAGGCTGGACAGTGGAAGATTCCGGTCAGATCTTTTTCACCTTCTTCTTCCCTAAAGCTGACCCTCGGGGCAGGAGATTCATTCCATAGTATCTTTACCAAGTAGCCTAAGATGCTTGTTCTCAAGATGCAAGGAAAGGGGGGAAAAGTCTGCTGCAAAGGTTTTTTGGAGCAAACGCTTGACAAATAGAACAAGATGTGTGATCATGAGAAGCACCTAGGCAAAAAAGACACTTATTGTGATGGTCTCTATGGGGTAATCTGTCTCCCACACCGGCATTTACCCTTCATGGATGATATTAACCTCAAGGAACCCAAAAAAAAAAAAACAAGAAAAAAAAAATCCCCAATGAGTCACTTATCTTGCAAAAACAACAAACAGATGTAGGAAGTCCCTGGAGAAAAAAAAAATGTGTTCAACTGGTAGAAAACGGAAACAAGTAAACAGACCAATGGTGTAAATGGTACATTCAGACTGGCAGCAATGAAGTTCAGTTTTTTGTAAGCCTGAATGTCACCTTTGTGCTCTATGTTAAGTAGGGTGCTTATGGTGACATTCGGTATACCTTTTAAATTCAGAAGTCTTTGGAAGCCTGGCTGGATGTCGGTCTTCCATGGCAGGGAATCCCAGATAGTTAAGAATACTGCAGCAGTGAATGTAAGGACATCATATGGGCTCAACATTCACAGCCCCTGGAAGCCATCATCTCTCTGTTGCCATATCTAAAAAAGAATGTACAGTGGGAGGAGAGTAATGCACCAATCCTGGGGCACACCTCATCTTGCCAGAGCAGTACAAGCCAACATACAGACAATTCAAACTGTGTTTGGGGGTGCTCGAGATTCGGGACAAACAGCAAACAAAGCACCACATCAGTCTAAAGGAAATTATGGCAGTCATCTTGACTATGAAGGCTTTTAGAGACACACTGTGTCCAGGAACTCTTCAGGTATGGACAGACAATACCACAGTAATGTGGTACATGAACAAGTGGAGGGGGGCACAGTCCTAACCTCAGACTGGCTATGGATATATTGGCACAGACACTTATGGCATCCTACATTCTGGGTCAGGACAACCAGCTGGCAGATTCTCTGAGCAGAACCCTCCTAGACCCGAATGAATGGATGTTATAGAGGGAAATTCTTCTGGATCTCATCCATCAATGGGGTGTCCCAGATATAGATCTCTTTGCCTCAACAGAAAACAGAGGGTTGAACAAGTTCTACTCAAGTAGCTACAGACAGTGTCATGCAGAACGGATATCTTCTCCTTCAGACAGACAGATCTGTTCCTGTATGCCTTCCACTTTTACAACTGATCCCGAGGGTACTTCTAAAGTTGGGCTCAGACAGACCCAAAATTATCCTAATTGCTTCTTTCTTGCCCAGGCAACACTGGTTCTCATTCTTCAGATGGCTTCCCGAATGGCAGTCCTTCTTGTTCAACTCTTGCGCTGGTGTATGGGGAACAAATAGTCCAGCTGACTGAGAAAAGGTCTGATGACCAGCTGGCAGCAGGGGAAAAACTACAAAAAACAATTATTAGAGTGTGAAGAGGAATTGTGTATGTAATATGAGCATATAATGATTTGCAGTGATGTCATTCATCTGATCACAGTGCAGTGAAAGTTATTCAATGAAACTCATCCTAGCAACTCTGTAAAACAAGTCCTACCATAACTCTTGCAGAAGTGTGTGTCCATCTTTTCATGTACATTTTGTCAGGGAATTGAGACAAACTGAGGTGTGTTCCTAGACTGCTTTTTGTTGTGTTGTGATCTAATGCCAAAATACATGCTAACCATGGAGTGTATCTCTTTGTTGTAGTGATATGAGAGGTGTGTCAGTAGATATATTTTCAAAAATACATAAAGATTAAAAATGTCTTGCATGGCAGTCTTAGTCTGGCCATTTAAAGAGCAGCTTGAGTATGCACCTGTATAAGCAACAGTGTAAAAGATACTGCAGAAAATATGCATTTGTGCTGCTTACACAAATATATGCAGCAGGTTTGATGTACATGTAGAAGAAATGAAGAAGTAGTAAGCAAGAATAAAAGAACAGTTGAAATCACAGAAGTATAAATTCACTACAAAGGTTCAAATGTAACATATGAAAAACAAATATCAGGGACAAGAATATGCAGCTTGAGGGATAGCTTTTGTAACATGTAGAGTGGAAAGAGCCAGGAAGCAAAACATCAAATGACTTGTGTGTTACCAGGCAGTATGAAAAAGCAAGTGAAGTTAAGCCATTTAGATGCAGTTGAGCAGGCATTAGAAAGAGAAAAAAAAGTCAGTTTTCTTTACAAAGAGTCTGTAAGACCTGAACTAAAGCATTTTTATAGATCTCAAGACCTCATTTTTGTAAATACAAAAACTAGACAGAGGCTCTTGTATGAAGGGCAACAGTACAACAGTAGTGGTAAAGGGTTTGACTATACTGTTTTACTCAGGAGACAATAGTCTAAATAATGTACTCTTGAACAGCAGGAGTGTAGAAATACAAGAGGTATTTCTGATTCTTAAGATCATCTGTATTGTCCAAGTGTGATCATGTTTTCTAAGCAGAGAAGAGAAGATAGAACGCAGATGGATCAGCAGAGATATAAAGCATTTTACCCCCAAAAAAAAAAAATATAGATGATTGAAATATCATTCCTCAGATAGTGACAGTATTTAAAAATCTGAAAGAAAGGCATTATCAAATGTTTATGGGTGTTGGATAACTAGGAAGATCTCCAGCATATCAATTTATTTATTTCAATTTGTTTGCCTGGATAGAACATTGACCCTTCCGGTCCTTTGTCAGGCTTAGCTTGGTGATTACAGATCAGACAAAAGGAGCTGCACAGCCAGGCTTTTTAGTTTTTTAGAACTCTGCAGAATTGTACAGACTATAGTTTTTGAAGATTAGCAAACATCAGGGTCAAACAGAAGCAAATATTAAGATATTACTGTAGTTAGAAACAAAAACAAACAGAAAAAAATATTTGATCTCATCTCCAAATGATGTGTATATGATCGTTAGTTGTTTAATAAGGATGTGAATGAGAACATTAATATATCCTTATCTACTGCCAAGATGGTTGATCCTGTGGATAGATAAATGTTTGTATACTTGAGCATTAAAGGTATGTGATTGAATATTAAAAGCTAGCTGTTTTATTTTATTTAGTAATGTATTTAATTAAGCTTTTACTTTACTGATTTTTGACAGGGGGGGTCTCCCTAGGACTGTGACTTCTTTCTCTGTAGAGCTGAGATCATCCTTAGTGTTCTTTAATGGAAGTATGACCAGCCCACTGGAGAAACTTGTTTGATCTTTATCAACAATTACTGTGGGATCTTAATATCCACCTGAGCTATCATTAATCTGACATTAGACTAGAGTTGTTCCTAAGATACAGTCTTATGCTTAAGTTTCTACTGATCTTAGTCTTAACATGAGCAATTTGGAAATAGTTGTATTATTTTACAGTGTTCTCATACTAATATCTTACATGTATCCCATAATAGGATAACCATTTTATAGATGCATAAGACATAGAAAGAGTAAAGATATGTAAATTGATAAACTGTGTGTAGATTCTAAAATTTATTCTCGGACACAACAGATTATAGATATATTTACAAATCTTATACAAAACAGTTTGGCTCCACAAAGGGGGTGAGAAGTTTGTACTAGTGACACCCAGATAACATCAGATACTGGAATCAAATTAGATTACATTGAAAAATAACTATGCAAACTGGATCCAAACAAAGCACAGGGAGGAGATGGAATTATTAGTAATGACCTGAGAACACTTCAGCAAGAACTTATTGTACCATTATATACTAGGTTGTATAAATATGGAGAAATTTCTCAAGATTAGAGACATGCACTTTTTAAACCTGTAAATCAAAAGCACCACACTCCACAACTCACAAACAGCCATTTATTTAATAAAATTAACAATCAGGCCTTCAACCCAGAAATGGTGTACATGCAAGAAGGGAATGCTAAATTATTAAGTGACATTATCTTGCAGATTGGCAACCTCATGGCTTTGATTCTGCAGCTTAGTCAGCAAATCTCAGATGACTGTGGTGGTGGAAACCTAAGGAGCGATGTTTACAAGAGTCCAGTATGAGCATTGCAGAAATGAAAAGATGTGGCTTTGTCAAAAGATAAGGGCCCAGAAAGACTTTATGAAACATCCAATTTGGATGTTTCAATGAGTCAATGGCTACAATGTGAATTTGAGTTTGGTACCATGAAGTGAGTTTCAGGTGGGACCTTGGTTTTGCAGCTCCATCATCTTGAAAATTCTCTGTTTAAACATTGTCTTGATGTTATCACTCATCTTTATTCTCCCTGATGGGTCGGATCTGATCCATCAGATCCATCTCGGCCTTTTACAAAAGCTCAAGGCCTTCAGCAAAGGTCGTGCGCATTCTGCCTTACCCATAGTGCAGTTCCCGAACTCCCTCAGATCTCTATTTGTTGCTCTGCGAAGAAGGTTCGGAAGCAAGCTCTGGGCTAAATGTTTCCTTTTTATTGTTAAAATCATCTTTTCAAACTTAATTTTTTGTATTATTATCTAGTTTAATACAGCTCCCTCTAATTTTTATTCCTTTCCTGTCCTTTATCATCCATTTGAGTTAGAGGATAATTTCTTCTGAAAAAAAAATCTTATCTTTCTGAAACTTTTCCATCTGTTTAAATTGGAGGATTTTTCTAGTGTGTGTGTGTGTGTGTGTGTGTGTGTGTGTGTGTGTGTGTGTGTGTGTGTGTGTGTGTGTGTGTGCTAAGAAGGGAAACCTGTTGGTTTCAAAAAATGTGAGCAGTGTGGGAAGAAGATGCCCCTAAGTGATTTGCACACTTTGTGTGTGTATTGCTTTGGGCCTCTTCATCTGCAAGAGTCTTGCTCCATATGCCATGGTTTTAACGAAAGCACTCTTATGCAGCACAGAAACAAACTTATTTTAAATGGACAACTGAAAACTCCTTTCAATGAGGCAATTTCTCTGGAGTCCGCAACCACTTCCAAGTCTGACAAATCTGAAAAATCTGACAAATCACTGAAACGTTCTTCTTCTGTGCTGAAGTCTTCCTCGGAGCTGAAGCAAAAACTCCTAGACTGTCTGCTTCAACAGTACCCTCAGAGCAGACAGTGGTTTCTGGGTTCAAGAGTTTGTTGGAGCAGCTGGAACCCTTGGCTCTGACCTGTTTGGCTCCCACTGAATTTAGATATCTGAGCCGCTCCCCTTCATTGGAACCAATACCTTTTTGGCTCCCATCTCCCTTTTTGACAAAATCAAGATCTCCAACCCTTTCTACTTGGTCTACCAGCAGTTTGTCCAATGATGATATGGACAGCACCAGCCTTGGCCAAGCTGTCACTGGATCCAAACCCAAAGGAATCGGATCAGACAAAGTCATCCTTATCGGCTTCTGTTCCACCTCTGATCCATCCCCTGGTTTTGGAGCTGGAAGATTCAGATGTCCAGCTTGTGTCTGTTTTGGATCCAGGATTCTTAGGTTCCTCAGATCTGATGCCTGCCCTGAGCGTTTCCACCCAGTCAGAGCAGGAAACCTCCAGGAGTCGATACTCCCCGGTCGAGGAGGCTGAGCCGGTTCGGATCTTTCCAGATCCGACCCTGCTTCTGGGGGCTTCAGCTTGGGTGAGTTTGGCTCCTAACTCTGCCTCGGAGCTTCTGTCTCCCTCGCCGGAGATTCCTTTGGCCCCAATCACCCTTTTGTCGCATCCAGAGTGTTCTTTGAAGCAGGAACAGACTTACTTTGAGGTTATAAGGAGGGTTTTGACTACATCCCAGTCTCCGACACAGTCTATCTCGGATCTTCCTCCCAGTTCTGCACAGGTCTTTTTACCTTCTCACATACCCTCTCCACAGGACCGCAGAGACCCCAGGCTTCAGGATGTCGAAAAGGGGATTCCCCCCTTCTGAAACTTCCCCAGACTACCCCACTGAGGAGGTCCCTCGGAAGAGGACTTGCAAGAGGAAGCATCTCGACTCCCAGAGGAGTCGATTACATACAATACTGACCTCAATGAAGCAGAAGGGTTCCCACAGTCACCTCCTGAAGATGTCTCTTTTTTGGAGACATCCTGGATATATTAAAGCAGAGAGGTGACAGCAGTCTCCATCCCCTTCAGCTGAAGAGTCAGTATACTTGAAGGCTTTTGGTTCTCGCTTCTCCACCTCTTGGGTGACCCCTCCTTTCGAAGAGCTTATTGATTTAATTTCTTGGAAGGCTTGGGAGACTCCAGGTTCCATAGAGCCAGCTCCTAGGAGGCCAGATAAGTATATTACTGTCCCTAAGGACAAGCCATTCTTAACTAACGGTGTAGCACTTGATGCCATGGTCATGGTGGCGGCCACTAAAAAGGAACTGTCTGAGACCAGTTCCTCTGTCCTCCGAATAAGGATTCCAGGACCATAGATATGTATGGAAAGCACATCTTTTCATCAGCAACCTTTGCTTTATGGTCACTGAACTACTTAATCCACTTAACCAGATTACAGAGGGATCTGTTGAAGGAACTTTCAGATTCCCTCCAAGGAGCTGTAGCTGACGTCTTGGCAGATAAAGTTATCGCTCAGCTTGCCACCCACAATTCAGTCATAAACTCTTCCATGAGGCTCATATCTAATGCAGCAGATGGAACGAGTAGGGCTGCGGGTTCGGGTATCTCTCTTAGGAGGTAGGCCTGGATGCGCCTTTGGGATTTAGCAGAGCCCTTCAAGTCTTCCTTTATTAATGCCCCTTTTGATGGCTTTTCTCTTTTTGGGCCTAAAGTAAAAGAAACTCTTACTAAGTGTGAACAGGAAGGCATGACCTTGTCTGCCATTGGAGTATGTTTTTCCACTCCTACCAGACCCTTTCCCAAAGGTCAGAGAGGTAGTGGGAAGATGTAGTCCAGAAAATCACAAAGGTCTTTCTAGGACACACATAGAAGGCAGAGTGGGGAACAATAATGGAAGACTCTTCCCTTGTGGCAGGGGAGGCCCACAAAATCAGGGGTCCAGAGCATCTTTCTTTGGTAGGCCCTTTCAGCTCTCCTGAAGGGGTGCCCGATTGCTCGCCTCCGGAGGCAGTCAAGGGGCGATTGTCTCTGTACTATGAAACCTGGCAGAAGTTAACAAATGGCAAATGGGTGCAGAATATAATATCCAGGGGATATATTATTCCCGTCTCCTTCTCTGCTGCCACAAACACACCTGTCCCAGACATTCCACCCAGTCAGAAGGAACAAGCAACCTTAGAAGTTCAAAAGTTGCTAAAAAAAAGAGTCATCCAAGAAGTCCTCGCAGACCAGAGAGTATTCAGAACTTACTCAAGGTTCTTTTTAGTTCCAAAGAAAACAGGGGACTGAAGACCCATCTTGGATCTCAGAAATCTGAACAAATAAGTGAAAAAGACCAAATTCCGGATGGTGACACTGCAGTCAATACTTCCATTCTTGGAAAAAGACAAATTCTTCTCATTCCCCGACCTCTTCTCCACATGAGAACACTTCAGTGGTTTCTTTCTGCACAGTGATCAATTCTAGAATTCCTATGACACACAAAATCAGGATAACCAATTCTTGCAAAAAGGATCTCCAACAGTTCATAGGTTCGTAGGTATGTACTAGGCTATCTGCCCGAGGGCATTTATAAGCCTAGCGAGTGTGTGTCATCTTTTGCCGCCCCATTGATTAATTAACTGAGCCTCTTTCAAGAAGAGCCAATGAAGTGATCCCAGGGGTGTATTTTCTGTTACCCATCCACTCGTCAAGGTTTCTCTTGAAGAGTGTTAGTGAGGGGCTCTGCCTAATGTAGTTAGGAATTTTATTTCAAAGCATGGGGAGTCTCTGTGACAGGAATCTATCCCTCCAGCATGTTCTGTTTATTGTTGTGGCATGGTTTAGCTCACTAGAGCGAGTGGCTCGCAGTGACTTGGATTTCTTTAGGTGGAGCATGTCCATCAATTCTGAGTTGGACATGGCTTTGTAAGTCAGGCAGAGATCACCTCTGAGTAAGCGATATGCCACTGAGTACAGCCAGAGTTTTTCCAGTTGGGCTGCATAGGACATATGTTTGAGGCCAGTAATCCTCTTGGTGAGGTACTTTTGTGGTCTTTCCAGCTGTTGGAAGTGTCTTGTGAGGTGCATCCCAAATGGGGCATTGTACTCTATGATGAGTCTGATGAGTGATGAGTAGAGGTGCACTGTAACCTCTTTATTTCTAGATGTGAACCCTTTAGTAATTGGATGGGCTACATAGAAGGATTTCCTAACTACTTTGGCAATGTGATTGTCAAAGGAGAGATTACTATCTACCTGGGTCCCCAGATCTCTTATTACCTCTTCTGTATTAAGGGGCCTGCCATCTATGTGGTAATTCATGGGTGTTTTGTTTTTCCCAAATGGGATGACTGTACATTTTTTGGCATTTAGCTTGAGACCATGACTTTGACACCAGGTGTCCGTCTCAGTAAGGCCCTTTTGGAGAATGTCCATGTCAGCCGGAGAGTCAGTTATGGCTCCCAGTTTGAAGTCATCGGCGAACCTGGTTAGCCATAGTCTTCCTGTGTTTGCCTATACTTCTGAGAAGTATATGCCAAAAAGTAGGGGTCCCAGGACCAAGCCTTGTGGTCACCACTTGTGACTGGTTTAGAGTCGGACCTGGAGCCTGCTATTCTTACCATGTGAGTTCTGTCTGTAAGCCAGTTGGCAACCCATCTCGTGACGTAGGGGTTTATGTTCAGGCTGGTGAGTTTTTCTATAATTCCAGAGTGGAGAATGGTGTCAAAAGCCTTGGCGAGGTCAAGGTAGGCTGTGTGAACTACCTTCCCCTCATCTATGGCCTTGGTGACTGTCTCGAAGAAGTCAACCAGGTTTAGTAGGCATGATCTGCCCTTAACAAAGCCGAACTGGGTCGGGTCGAGTGTTTGGAGGTTCCCAATGTCTTTGTTAAAGAGTTCCATGATGATGCGCTCCATAGCCCTGCAGATCAGGCTAGTCAGGCTTATGGGGCGATAGTTACCAGGGTCAGTTGTGGCCCCTCCTTTGTGGAGCGGAAAAACCGTTGCTGTGTGCCATTCTATGGGCACGTAGCCTGTGGAGAGGCTGAGGTTGAACAGTGTGTTTAGGTGGGGGGGTTAGTTCATTCTGCAGTTCATGCAAGACTCAGCCTGGGATACCATCTGGCCCCATTGACGCTGTGCTTTTGGCTTTTGAAAGGGCTGTTTTCACCTGTGTGTCTGTGATTTCCAGGACACTACACTTTTCCAGTATTGTTGTGGGCCCTTTTGGGGGTGAGAGGGGGGGGGTGAAGTTTGCACTGAATCTATATGCCAGGATGTGGGCAATATCAGTAGGTTCAGTGTATTTTGTGCTATTTTGCACTAGCTCAGAGCATATCTGTGAGTTGCCACTTAGATTCTTGACATAGCTAAAGAAGGCTTTGTGGTTATCTTTTGAATCCTTGGCTATTTTTCTTTCAAAGTTAGCCTTAGATGATTTTATGAGGGACCTTAGTTTCTTATTGATACTGGTCAGGGATGTCTTTCCTTCTTGGGATTTACTTTTTTTCCTGAACTAGTTTCCTCCTTCTATTGTATAGCCTGTTTAAGGCAGGGGTCCACCAGACTGGTTTCCTTCTCTTAGGGGAGTGAGTCTTGATTTTGCTAGGGATGGCACAATCCGTGCATCCTTGGAGGTGCTCATAGAGTGCATTTGTAAAGGTTCCTGCATCTTGGACACTGTTATCCTTTAGTGTGGGGGCTGTGAAACTTGCCACCTCTGTCTTAAGTAAGGTGAAGTTTGCTATAGAAAAGTTTTTCACTGTGGTTTCCTTGGTTGGGGGTGGTGGTGGTGTGGTGTGGACATCCAAAGTGATTAGTTTATGGTCTGATCTAACCAGTGACGGGTTGACCTCCGGTGCGGAACACCTGTCGCCCATGTTGGTGATGACCAGGTCCAATATGTTTTCACCTCTGGTAGGGGAGTTTACCAGCTGATCCAGAGCATTTGAGTTGATAAATTCCAGGAAGCGCTGGACCTGAGAGTTTGTACTTTTCCCAGTTAACGGTAGGATAATTGAAATCGCCCAATATCAGGGTGTTCGGGAGGACCTTCTTTTTTTCCACTGTCTCCAGAAAGGCGGAGTGGTGGTCCTGGGTAATGGAGGGTGATCTGTAGCAGGCCACAATTTGCATTGCAGATTTGCCTGATGTTAGTTGCAGATGAATGATCTCAGAGGTATCATGCTGCGCCACTAACCTGGAGGTGTAGGTATCCTTGATGAATATGGATACACCCCCTCCTTTTGTGTTTCAGTCCATATTCTGTGGCCGAAATGTGTGGTAGGAGTTGTAGCCCGGTAGTGCTGGGGTGCTCTGTGGAGCCTTGAACCAGGTTTCAGTTACTGCACAGATGTCATCGTTCTCCATACTGAGAAGTGCTTCAAGTGCGCGTGCATTTTGAGATGTAAACTCCTGGCGTTGAGTAGCATAACCCTCATTTTTTTATTTGTGCTGTTTATGGAGCTGGGTTTGACTTTTGAGCCTTGCCTAAAAAAAGGCACTATGGGGGCAGCAAGAGCCTTGGCCAGTATTCAAAAGCCTAGGGGTGACAGGTGCAAGCCGTCTCTTGTGAAGCAATGAGGCTTGTCGAGCATGCCGTCCCAGGCTGACAGACACTGGATCCCCTTTGAATGACACACGAAGCTTAGCCAATTGGATTTACTCTGCTGTGGTATCTAAAGGCTGTCACTTTATCCCCTCTCAGCCCCAAGCCACGGTGGCCATGGATGCTTCCCAGATAGGGTGGTGGGGCTATTATTTTGGGTAGACAGTTCAAGGCATCTAGCAACAACACAAGGCTCATTTCACATAAACTTCCTGGAGATGAGGGCGGTACTTTTGGCATTGCTAGCATTTCAAGACTCCTTCCCTATAGGAACAATAGCAATCCAATCAGACAACATGTATGTGGTCTGGTACATAAACTAACGGGGGGGGGGGGGGGTACTAGATCTTACCCGCTTTGTTGAGAAGCCCTGAGGATCTGGCAATGGGCAACAACTTCCAACTGCTTTCTGATACCAATGCACATTCCATTGAAATCTAACTTAATTGCAGACAAATTGAGCAGAGCCATTTTATGCCTGCACAACTGGTCCCTCAGTCAGAAAGTTTTGGAAGAGATCTTCCAAAAATGGGGCCAGCCTTGCTCAACCTCTTTGGATCGCCTACCAGTGCCAAATACAGCAACTATTTTGCCCTGATCCCTCCTGCAGGGGAGTCACCAAGGGATGCACTTGTTCACGATGGGCCTCCAGGACTTCTTTATGCTTTTCCACCAATTCCTCTGATTCCCAAATTTTTACAGAAAGCAAGTTTGTTGGAGACAATAATCCTAATTGCTCCCTACTGGCCTAAACAAATTTGGTTCCCATTCCTTCAGCCTCTTGTGCAGGACAAATCATGGATTCTGGACCCTTCTCTGGACCTTCTGACTTACCCATCAGGGATGGTTCATCCCAATCTGGGCAATCTCAAACTGACAGCTTGGCTGCTCCAGTTCCCCCGATTGCCATGTTTCCTATCCTTTCATCTCCAGTAAAGCATATTTTGTTATCTTCTCATAAATCATCTACACATAAATTGTACAGAAGTAAATGGAAAATATTTGTTTCATGGGCCAGCAACAATCAAATAAATCCCTGTACTGTGCCCATACATTCTATTCTAAAATTGTTGGCAAAACTTTTCAATGAGGGAGCTACTGCAGCCACTATTAGAGTTCAGTTGGCAGCAATTTCAGATATTCATATAGGAGAAAATGGTCCTAGAATCATATCAAACAGACTTTGTAAGGCATTCTTGAAAGGAATTACAATGATAATACCCCCCATACAGAAACCTGACACCACCTTGGGATCTGAATTTTGTATTGTCAAACTTTATCTGTCCTCCTGTTGAACCATCTGCTACCTGTGAATTTAAGTATCTCTGATGGAAAACACTCCACTTAGTGGCTATTACTTCAGCAAGGAGAGTTTCAGAATTACAAGCTTTATCTGCCAAGCCACCATACCTAGTATTTCATAAGGACAGAGGTTCTTTATTCATCAACCCCTCATTCCTACCCAAAGTTGTGTCAGAAAGTAACCTCAATCTATCAAGCTACTAGATTTCTTCCCAGACTTCCAAAATAAAGGGGAATATTCATTGCATCTTCTGGATATTCATATATAATTATGTTTCTACTTACACAGAACTTCAGGAATCAGAACATCAGATTAGCTATTTATTTCTTATTCTGATATTAAAAAAGGCCTACTGGTGTTGAAAGTTACCTTGTCGGCTTTCACAATGTATATCCTTCATTTACATTTCTAAGAACAAAACTCTCACTAACCCTGTTAAAGCTCATTCTACTAGGTTGGTAACTACTTCTGCAGCCTTTCAAGCTAGGTTACCTTTGACAATATCTGTGCTGCAGCGACATGGGCAAAACCTCATACCTTTATTACTCATTACAAAGTGGATTTGGCCTGTAGGAGGAGAGCATCTTTTGTTTCTACGTTTCTGAGGAATATTCTCCCATGAGCCACACAAGAATCAGGTAGCTTAGGACGCAGTCCCATCAGGGAGAATAAAGGCGAGACTGACATCACATAAAGCAGTTATGTACTTAACATAACATTCCATGTGTGTTGTCCATCTCGGCCTTTATTCTCACAACCCACCCTCTATACCCCCTGCCTATACTCCTAAGAGACCAAGTAGCACTAGTTGGATATTATAGGATTCTCTAGCCTCATAAATCACTTTTCTGTTAAGCTATGGATAGCTTTACCTCTAGGTAATAGGTTCATAGGTGTGTACTAGGCTAATGGCCATGGAGCCTTTACAAGCCTAGCCCATAGAATTACCTTGACATCGTGCTACCTGACCTTCGTTCCCAGTGCCTCTGTCGAGTAAAGCCAGTGGAGTGATCCCTGGGGTGAATTTTCTGTTTCCCATCCATTCATTAAGATTTCTCTTGAAGAAGGCCAGTGAGGTGCTCTGCTTGACATGTATGGGAAGTCTATTCCATAGCATGGGCAGTCTCTGGGTTATGAACCAGTCCTTCTAGCATGTTCTGTTGATTATGGTAATGAGATTGCGGTCTCTGGAGTATGTGGTGCGGAGGGTTTGGCATTTCTTTAGATGTAGCATTTCTAATAGAGCTGGGTCAGACATGGCTTTGTAAGTGAAGCAGAGATCACCTCTAAGTAGGCGATATAAGACAGAGAATAGTTGGAGTTTTTTGAGTCTGTCCATATAGGACAAATGTTTAAGGCCTAGGATCCTCTTTGTGAGGTACTTTTGTGGCCTCTCCAGTTGTTGCAGGTGTCTAGTGAGGTACATGCCAAATGGGGCATTGTACTCAATGACTGGCCTAATGAGGGAAGAGTAGAGGGAGACCATGACCTCTTTCTTCCTGGATGCAAAACACTTGGTAATGTGATGTGCCACATAGAAGGACTTTCTGACCACAGTGACATTGTGGTGGTCAAAAGAGAGGATGCTGTCAACCTGCATTCCCAGATCTCTTATAATGCCTTCTGTATTCAGTGGACTACCATCGAAGTGGTAATTCATAGGAACCGGGTTTTTCCCAAAGGGAATGACAACACATTTTTTGGCATTGAGCTTAAGGCCATAGTTCTGACACCAGTCGGTTGGTCTCAGTGAGGCCTTTCTGTAGGATCTCAACATCACTTGGAGAGTTAATAATAGCTCCCAACTTGCAATAGTCTGCGAATTTTGTCAGCCAGAGTCTCTTTATGATGGCCTTGACTTCAGAGAAGTAAATACCGAACAGGAGAGGACCCAGGACTGAACCCTGTGGGACTCCACTCGTGGCTGGTCAGCAGTCTAACTTGGAGTCAGCTACTTTCATACTGTGAGTTCTATCTGTAAGCCAGTTTGCAACCCACCTAGTGATATAGGGGTTGATGCCTGGCTTAGTGAGTTTTTCTATGATTCCTGAGTGGGGAATGGTATCACAGGCCTTGGCCAGATCAAGGTAGGCTGTATGAACCACCTTGCCTTCATCCACAGCTCTGGTGACTGACTCAAAGAAGTTGACCAAGTTGAGCAGGCATGATCTACCCTTCACAAAACCAAATACTGTGGGATCCAGAGTTTGTAGATTCCCTATATCCTTGTTTATTAGGTCCATGATGATTCGTTCCATAGATTTGCATATCAGACTCGTCAGGCTAATGGGGTGATAGTTCCCAGGGTCTGTAGTTGCTCCTCCTTTGTGGAGAGGGATGACTGTAGCAGTGTGCCATTCAGTAGAGACATAGCCTGAGGTGAGGCTGTGATTGAACAAGGCACACAGCTGAGGTGCCAGTTCACTCTGTAGTTCATGTAGAACACAGTCCCGGATATTGTCAGGTCCCATAGAAGCTGTATTCTTGGCCTTGGACAGTGCTGTTTTAACCTGTGCAACAGTAATACTGGGTGCCTGGCAATCTACTGGTATTGCGACTGGTCCTTTGGTGGGTGGGGGTAAATTTAGCACTGAATCTGTTGGCCAGTATATTAGCAATACCTGTTGGCTCGGTATACGAGGTACTATTGTGCAGTAGCTCAGAGCAAATCTGGGTATTAACGTGGAGATTCCTTACATAACTGTAGAAGGCCTTGTGGTTGTGCCGTGGAGATTCTTTACATAACTGTAGAAGGCCTTGTGGTTGTCTTTACTATCTGCTGCAATTCTGTTTTCATAACTAGCTTTAGAGGATTTGATGAGGGATCTCAACTTTTGTTGAGGCTGATAAGGGAGTTTTTCCGGTCTTGGGACTTCACCTTATTCCGCATCGGTTTCCTCCTTCTGTTGTAGAGTTTGTTTATGGCAGGGGACCGCCAGATTGGCTTCCTTTTTTTGGAGGAGAGCTTTTTTTCCCCAGCTTTATTTGAGTGGGAGTTTTTAGGGAAGAGGATGTATAAGAGAAAACACTTTGACTTCCCGGAGGGACTGTCACTGAGGATACTGACCTTGAGGAAGGAGAGGGATCCCCTATGTCTCTGCAGGATAATGCCTCTTTGGGTGACTTATTGGAGCTACTTTGCCAACATGGAGGCTAGACCTTCGAAGCTCCCTCTGTGAAGGAGTCAGTATTTTTGGAGGCCTTCTGCATAAGCCCATCCACAACTTCAGTGGTTTCCCTTGCAGATGCTCTTATAGACCTAGCGTCCCAGAGGGCATGGAAGTAACCCATCATGGCGGAGCCTGTCCCCAAAAAGCTGGATAACATTCTTGCTGTCCCCAAGGACTGGCTACAATAGACTAAGGGTTACACTGTAGATGCTATTGTGGTGGTCGGTGGCCACCAAGAAAGAGATTTCTGAGGAGAGCTCCTCAGTTCACCCCTTGAGTAGGGATTCTCGGGCTTTGGATCATTTAGGGAAGTGCTCCTATGCCTCAGCCACTTTTACTCTGAGATCTGTTAATTACCTATCGCATTTGACAAGACTCCAACATGACTTGTTGTGTGAAGGTTCAAGAAATCTCAAGACACAGCAGTTCCCAGAGATACAGAAGATGCTGGAGACTCAGTTGTTTACCCAGCTTTCCATTCCTAATGTTTCCATGAGGCTGATCTCAAACGAGGCTGATAGAACATCTCATGCAGCCTTATTTGGTATTGCCATGTGGTGCCATGCCTGGATGTATTTATGGACCTTTGTGGATTGCTTCAAGGTGTCTTTTTTCAATGCCCCTTTTGATGGTTCTTCCTTCTTTTGGCCAGAAGTTAAGGATACTCTGACAAGGAGTGAGTAGGGCAGGAACATACTGTCCTCCATTTCAATGCTCTTTACCATCCCTCAATGGACCTTTTCAAAGAATCAGTGGGGGGTAAATATATCTTCTTCAGAAAGTCACAGCAGTGTTCTCATGACACTCCTTCAGAAGTTTTTCCCAAGAATGGGGAGGTATCATAATGGACACCACTCACGGGGCAGGGGTGGTCCATGGAATCATTGTTTCTGAGGTGCTTTCTCAAGAGAGCCCTGTCAGTGACACTGAAGTGTTGTTGCCCAGCTGCTCTACTCTAGAGGCAATCGAGGGTCATTTGGCTGTTCACCTCAAAGCTTGGGAGGCCATCACCTTAGACACATAGGTGTTATGAGCTGTATCCAGAGGTTATTACACTCCCTTTTTAGAAGTTCTAACTGTCGCCAAAGACGTCTCCCAGATGTTTCACCCCATCATAAACTATGTACAGCTGTAGAGATTTACAGGTTGCTTGCAAATCAAGTCTTCCAGCATGTCCTACCAGACCAGCAAGGATCCAGGGTCTATTCCATGTTCTTTTTAGTACCAAAAAAGACCAAGGCTCTCGGGTCAGTTTTGGATTTAAGCAAATGAAATCAGTTTGTGAAAAAGACCAAATTACGGATAGTCATGGTGCAGTCCATCTTACCTCTTCAGAGGAAGGACTATTGGTTGTGCTTGATAGACCTCAGGGATGCCTACCATCATATCAAGGTAGACAGGCACTCCAGGAGGTTTCTGCACTGGGGGCCAATCATTACCAGTTAATGGCCCTGCCATTTAGTCTCACCACAGCCCCCTGGGTGTTTACCATGTGCATTGTAGTGGTCTCAGCCTGGCTCTGGCTGCATGGATTTCAGGTCTTTCCTTACCTGGACAATTGGCTCCTCACCTCCCCCACAAGAGCATCATTGATGATGACCAAGGATTCCTTACTCCAGTTATGTGACTATTTAGGCATCACAGTCAGTTATACCAAGTCAAGCCTTCAGCCTGTGCAGGTTTTAGAATTCATAGTGTGTTACCTAGACATAGTTAATCAAATTGCCAAGCTTCCAAATTCCAGAGTTTTCAGCCTTCATGCTGAGGCCTTGTTGGTGCTTGCAACCTCAGAGCTGCCAACTCACACAGTTATGCAACTTCTAGGTCATATATCAGCATCCATCGGGTTGGTTCTTTTAGCCAGATATCATAAGATGGCTCTGCAATGGACTCTGGTCATCCAGTGGTCTTTCCTTCTTCATCCAATGGACTTTACAGAACGGTTAACAAAAGTGTCTCACAACCAAGTTTGTTGTTGGTCACAGTCTCCCTTAGTAACAGACAAGAGGACCTTTTGTTCTTCCATTTCTCTCAGCCACAGTCACCACGGACACCTTCCTGCTGGAGTGGGAGGGGGACATTTCGAAGGGAAGTTGGTTCAAGGGCCCTGGTCTTCTGCAGAAGCCCACATTCACACAAATGTTCTAGAGATGTGAGCAGCCCTCCTTACATTACAGGCCTTTCAGGATGCCCTTCCCAGAGGTGTGATTATGATACAGACAGACAACATGTCTGTCGTCTTGTATCTGAACAAACAGTGAGGAGCACATTCATATCCTCTTTGTTGAGAGTCCACAAGGGTTTGACAATGGGCGAGCTCTTCTCAGCTGTTTTTGGTGACAACATGCATCCTGGGAAAATCCAACATTCTGGCTAACAGCCTTAGCAAGAGCATTATTTTGCCTCTTGAATGGTCCCTAAGTCCGAAGCTTGCAGCTAAGATTTTTGGTATTGGAGTACTCCGTGTTGCAACCTATTTACCTCCCCATCCAACACCAAGTGCAGCAGCTATTACTGCCCAGATCCCCTCCAGAACAGTCACTCGTAGGTGCTCTGGTGTTTGCTTGGCCCCCAGGGCTTCTTTATGCTTATTTCCCAGTTCCTGTAATGGTAAAGTTTCTTCAGAAGTCAGCCCACTGCAGAGCTACTGTGATCTTCAGAGCCCCCTTTTGGTCCCGTCAGGTATGGTTTCCCTTCTTTTGGCATCTTCTGAAGTACCCCCTTGAGTAGAGGATCCCATTCTGGATCTTATTTCTGATCTAGCAGGTCTGGATCCCCCCAAACTTTGATCCCTCAAGTTAATCACATCATCCCTCCAGTTCCCTTGATGGCCAGAAATCACAGGCTTTTGCAGCCTGTTGGTCACATATTGTCTTCATCTCAAAAGAAGTGTACTAGGATGCTGTATTCTAGTAAATGGTGAAGGTTAGTTATATGGGCAGAATCTGGGTAACTTGACCCTTTCAATACCCCTTTGGAATCCATTTTGGATTTTCTCTCTGAGTTGTTTCAGTCAGGTTGCAGTTTTTCTAAGATTAAATTGCAATTGGCAGCTATTCCTAATTTTCTTGTTGGCAGGGATAATGTGCCTTTGGCTTCCCTCAAGATTTACAAGGCATTCCTCAAGGGTACTTTTTTGTTGCATCCTTCAGTTCAGGATCTGGTTCCCATCTGTTTGAACTTTCAGCTGCTTCTGACCTGAAGTTCTTATCTTGGAAAACTTTATTTCTGGTGACAGTTACAGGAAGGTTTCAAAGTTGCAAGCTCTTGATTTTTCACCTTCTTATTTGGCGTTCCACAATAACAGGGTTTTCCTTCATACAAATCCTTCTTTCCTGCCAAAGGTAGAATTCAAGAATAACCTTAACAGTTGTATTCATCTCCCTGTATTTCTTCCTACTTTCTCCAGTAAAGGAGAGTACCAGTTGCATTGTTTGGATGTACATTTCCAACCGAGATTTTATTTTGACCTTACCAAAGTTTTCAGAAAATCTAGTCCATTATTAGTCTTCTTTTCAAAATCCAAGCTGGGCTAAGGGCTCACTTTTGTCTAAAGTGACTTTAACCAAGTGGCTATAACATTGTATCTCATTTGCATAGTCTTTGAAAGACAAGACCCTTTCACACAAGGCTAAGGTTTATTCGACAAGGGCTATGGCTACTTCTGCAGCTTTCTTTTCTAGAGTATCAGTGGATGAAGTTTGTGCAGCTGCTGCTTGGCTGAGTCATCACACTTTTGTGTCGTATTATAAGCTGGATATTCAGTCTAGATCCAGGGCTTCCTTTGGCTCTACTGTATTGCAGAATATCTTTCCTTAATTACTCCCAAGGGATTTTTTTTTTGTGGCTGAGTACTCTGTCCAACAGGTTGAAGTGAGATAGAGTTAACAATATCGAATACACCATAACAATAGATCCATGTTGTCTGTTTCAGCCTTCCTACCCCACACTTTTTTATTGGCATGGTAAGCTTTCTGTGATGACTGGACATTGAAGTTCATCTGTTCCTTGCCTGTACTGAAATGAGTCATCATGTGGTCATTACGGGGCAAACTCAATCTGAGGGTTAGGATAAGGAGCGGGGAGGTGTGGGTAAGGGAGGTGGAGTCAAGCGAGTCAAAGACTGTTGAATTGGCCGTTGTCAGATCTGAGTCAGATCCAAAGACCTATAAGTTGAACCGTACAGAGACCGACAACATGGATCTGTCTATGGTAAGTATATAACTTTCGATGTGCCAGTGTCAAAGATAAACAGTTGGTTATATGAAAATCTAAGCTGTGACCATGCCAGATAAGATTAACTTTAACATTTACCCCAAATTTCTGAGGTCATGTGACACCTTTACCGATGTTTCTGTAAAACACATTATTAATTGCTTTTTACCTACAAGCGTGGTCCCTAAACTGTGGGAAAATTTCCAGTGCAACTCCCATTCCAAGACACTGCTCTATTCTGCTTGACAAACCAGCATGACACAGGCCAGTTACCGTTTTCACACATTTAATCAAAATTCTACACAAAGTAGCAGCCTTACAGTTAAAGGCACACATTGTATCTTATGGATTGCACTTCAGTCAGCAATATGGTTTCAGAAAGCTCATTCGACCACTGTTTTTTTTAGCTCTCAACACCACTGTTCTTTTAGCTCTCACTAACAGTTAGTACCATGCTATGCCATGACATGCCAAGAAGCAGGATATCTAACTAGAGCCGTGTTCAGTAACTTATCTAAGGCCTTTGATTATGTGAATCATGCCATTCTTGTCCTGGAGTTGTCAGTCTCTGGTTTTACTCTCTGCTCTGCAGTAGTTTATTGACTGTCTCCATAACAGACACTTCAGAAGTTTTTTATGGAGCAACAAAAACCCTTGTTTAATTGAGTAAGAGCTGCCATTCCCAAGGCTCAGTGCTTTGGCCACTTATATTCTCCCTGTATATTAACACCTGCAACATCTGGTTTGGCATTAGGATTCTGCTTTTTTAAGTTGATTATATGCTGATCTTGGTCATCATAAAACTCCACACTTTAAACTGACAAGCCTCTTAACTGTAATTTGGCTGAACTTTGCAGGATTCTGGATCAACTATGTGCTACTGTAAATCTCAGGAAGACTCAAGGCTTGCTGTTTGGCATACAAAATGCCTCAATGTGCACAAAGTGAAATTTTATTTTTATTTATTTTATTTTACATTTGTTAACCGGGAAAAATCCGACTGGACTAGGTCCATTTACAGCGGAGACCAGATCTTTAATCTACAATCTCTTATTACTTTTGCCTGTCAACTAAGATTGCTACTACCAAGAGGGTGTTTTCAGCTGTAGAGATGCTTTTATCCAAGAGAGCTAATAATACCTATGCTGGTTCACTGGTGCATGGATGGTTGAGCATCATACTTCTCAATCTCTTAGAGCAAGAAATCTGGACAAAGCAGTAGATAAAAGTGGGACAAAGGCCCCAAAATAGGGACAGTTTTTAAATATTGCTCTTACAAACTTAAAAATTGATGGAATAACAGGTTTTACATTAGCATGAATTTCCTGAAGGGTATGAAGTCTGAAACGCAAATGACTGTCATTATTTTCTAACTTCAGTCTTTGATGATTTGCCACTAATTTACCACAAAACCACAATTTTATGAAAAAATGGACCAAAAATATGAGGCAATAATCTGTACAGTTGAGAGGTATGTTGAGCATTCACAGTTGTCAGTAAAGCTGTGTGTGGTACATAAACAGCATTACCTTTGCACATATTTGACAAACTAGGGTGAAACTGTTATTGTATCGTCTGTCTATATTTTGCTCTTCTTCTAACAAGGCTGTGACTGAAAAAAGGTTCATATTGTCTAGTCACCTACCTGGCATACATAAATAAAAAAAAAAGAATCTAGAGTCTCATGGTAAGAGAGTGTTGAAAATATCACCGGACGTTAACAAATAACATGCTTCATTCTGTAACTACTTGCAACTAGTCTAATCTCAAAATTCATTTTATTGATTAGTGGGCCTTCAATACCAATATAAAACTGTTAGGTGTTTATATCTACTTATATTTATTAATTGAGACCCATTTAGAAGAAGTTGATGAATTTAAGAACCTGCACCCACTGAGCATTGGTGCATGGAGTGTATAAAATTACATGCAAAGTTTAAATCGATTTTGTGACTGTTACATCAACACAAGAAGTTTGACAGAATCTCACTAGCAGGGATTAGATATTTGCTGTCAGTTACCTATTTTGACTCCATGACTTTGGATCTGAATGCCTACACGCAGTCTCTGCATTTACCCCATTAAGAGAAAGAATAAAACTACAGACTGGCTGTTACTGCAACTGATGCTCCTGTAACTGGTTTAGTGAAAATGTGTTTTATTTTAGTGATATTGGACACTGTCATATTGTTATTAAAATTCCATCCCTGCGTTTTCTTTCTGTCTGAATAATAGTTAACCAGTGTATTGTAGAAACCTGAAAAGGCAAAGAGTGGTAAACAAGAAAGTAGGAGAGCTACATCATTGGAACATGAGCATATTCTTACTGTTAAACTGTTGTTTCATTCATAATTATTGGAGTATAAAAACAATTGTGTACACAATGCACTAGGTTTATATTGCAGTGAGTTGAAAAAAGAAGTTATGTACTCACCATAACGTTCCATGTTTGTTGTCCATCTCGCCATTCATTCTTACAGTGATGGGTTTGGAGCCGATTCTCTGCTCTGACTCAGCCGAATACATAGCTGAAAGTCTCAAACCTGGCTCGTGGCAAGAAGTTATCCCACAATGCAGTGTTGCAATTCCCCAGATCTTGTTTGCTGCTACTACTGAATGATATGTGCACTATACACATATGTACAATATATGTGTATATATATGTATATCTATATATATATCTATATATATATATATATATATATATATATATATGTATATATATATATGTATATTTATATACACAAATATATACTATACCTAATAGAAGGAGAAACAAACTGAAACAAAGAACTCCTGCAGGTAATAAAAAACATCCACCAGGTCCACAAGGAGTCTTTGGCAGGGGGAAGGAGGGAGAGTTCGTAAGAATGAATGGCGAGATGGACAACAAACATGGAACGTTATGGTGAGTACATTACTTCTTTATGTTATGTTGTCCTATCTCTCCTTCATTCTTACAATGATGGGACAGCGTCCCTAGCACCTTTACCCTGGGTGGCTCACAGGAGTACACCTTTAAGCACCATGGAACCAAAGGAGGCCCTGTCCCTGGAGGCCAAATCCACTTTGTAATGTGTGATAAAAGTATGCAGAGTGGTTCAAGTAGCTGCTGCACAAATATTATTCATGGAAATTCTGTCTTGAAAGGCAGATGATGTAGCCATTGCTCTAGTGGAATGAGCTTTTACTTTGAAAGGTAAATCTCTGTGATTTGAGGTATAAATGAATGTAATACAATTTGAAAGCCAGTTGGAAAGAGTAGTTTTAGAAACTGAACTACCCTTTTTTACATCAGAGAAGGATACGAATAGGTGGTCAGATTTTCTAAAGTCTTTGGTCCTATGCAAATAGAATCTGAGTTGTCTATGCACGTCTAGTTGATGTAATTTGTATTCTGCCTTGTTGCTATGATTAGTAAAGAACACTGGAAGCTCTATAGATTGATTTATGTTGTTTGGAGAAGAGACTTTGGGTAGGAAAGAAGGACTAGTTTGCAAGGATACCCTATCCTTATGAAAAATCAAATATGGTGGTTTAATAGAAAGAGCTTGCAACTCTGATACTCTTCTAGCAGAAGTTATAACCACTAGAAACAAGGCCTTCCAGGAAAGGAACATGAGGTCTGAAGATGATGAGGGCTCAAAAGGTGGTAACATGAGATGAGACAGAACAAAATTTAAATCTCAAGGAGAAAGGGGTTCCTTAAAGGGAGGTCTTAATAAGGAGGCACCTTTTAAGAAGGCTGTATACAGCCTGTGTGACATTAAGTTGGAGATAGAATCACCAATGTGGCAATTTGATATTGCAGTGAGTTGAACCTTGATGGTTGCTGCAACTGAACCTTGCTGGAAGAGTTCCGCCAAAATTTCCAAAATAGAATGGATAGGTGCAGAAAAAGGATCTATGTTCCTCTTTTGAGCCCAAAAGGAAAACCTTTTCCACTTGTTAGACTACAGTTTTCTAGTGGAAGCTTTATGAGAGGACATTAAGATATGTTAAACTGCAGGAGTGAAATTGTGAAGCCTGATTAAATTGGAAGTGGAACAGCCAAGCTGTCAATTTTAGGGTGTGGAGAGAAGGATGAAGCTCCCCTGACATATGTGAACAGATCTGGCACTGGGTCCAGAGTCCAAGAATTCTCCTGAAGATGAGGCAAAGGAAGGGGAACCAAACTTGGCAAGGCCAGTAAGGAGTAATGAGAATTATCCTGCTTCCCAAGTACTGTGCTTTCTGAATGACTCTGGGTATGAGAGGGAATGGAGGAAAAGCATACAGAAGTCCCTAGGGCCAATCGTGAGCAAGTGCATCTCTCAGTGTCTCCCCTGGAGGGAGGATTTGGGTAAAGTAGTTTCTGCACTTGGCATTCATGGGAGTGCCAAAGAGATCGCAGCAAGGCTGACCCCTTGTTCAGAAAATAATTTCTGCTACATTCTGGTTGCGAGACCACTTGTGGGGCATTAAGTTTGCTCTGCTCAGCTTGTCACGTTGGAGTTCCCTGGAATGTGAGTTGCTATTAGAAAGTGCTGGGAAGAAACTGACCATTGCTAAACTCTTAGGGCCTCTCGACAAAGAGGGTAAGGTTCCCCCCCAGCTTGTTTATCTACCAAACCAAAGACATATTGTCTGACTGTATCTCAATTGTCCCTAGAGGGAGGGAGGAGTGAAGTGCTTGCAATGCAAGAAGCACTGCTGTCATCTCTAGGACATGTATATGCAAGTGAGCCTCATGTTCTTGCCATGTACCTTGGACTATTCCCAGATAATCCCCCAATAATCTGAGAAGCATCCGTGGTCACTGTAGCTATGGGTTGATGTGGAAAAAATGGTCTCCCTATGGTCACATGAGTGGAGTGTGTCCACCATCTTAAGTCTTTCTTGCATGATTCTGTTAATCTGATCAGGTGAGACATCGGATGCTCTTGAAGTGACCATTGGGAAAACAACAGCCATTGAAGGATCCTCATGTGCATTCTGGCAAGAGGGACCAGTGTAATCATGAAAGCCACTGTTCCTAGTAATCTTAGAATTATCTTTCCTTTCACTTTGGTCTTGGGAAGTATCTGTTGTCTGAGCGCTACAGCTCTTTCTGTTGGAAGACGTGCTACCATAGAGGGTGTCTGGATCTGCGCCTATAAATGTAATATGTTGACAAGGCAACAAGGGAGATTTTTTTAAAGTTTACTGTAATACCCAGCTGATTGCAAATGTCCAAAGTGAGATCCCTGGCTTGTTGGAGTAGATGCTTGGTGGTGGCAGATAGGAGCCAGTCATCTAGATAGGGAAACACTTGGAATCCTAGACACCTCAGGTGAGCTGTGACTATTGCCATGCATTAGGTGAACACACTGGGGCTGTAGTGAAACCAAAGGGCAGAGCTCAGAACTGGTAATGACTGGCTCCCAGCTGGAAGTGTAAGTACCTTCTTGATGCCCTGTCCATTTTTATGTAGCAGTAAGCATCTTGAAGGTCTATCAAACACATCCAATCATCTTTCCCTAAAAAGGGAAGTATAGACTGCAGAGTCACCATTTGGAACTTTGACTTGACAGATTCGTTTAATTTGCTTAGGTCTAATATGGGCCTCCAGTCCCCTGTTCTTTTTGGCACCAAAAAGAATCTTGAGTAAGTTCCAAATCCTATTTGGTCTGCAGGGACTTCTTGGATGACTCTTTTGTGCAGAACTTTTGAATCTCTATAGTTGCTTGCTGCCTTAGATTGGGTGGAACATCTGGGATTGTTCTGGTCTGTGGAACAGGATTGGAAAATGGGATGGAGTATCCTCTGGATATTATTTTTAGTACCCATTTGTCTCTTGTGATATTTTGCTAGGCTTCTGGGTACATGGATAAACATCCTCCGACTGCCTCCAGAGTAGAGCAGTCAGGCCTCCTTTCAGGAGAGCTAAGGGCGTCCACAAAAGGAATCATGGTCACCCTGGTTTTGTGGGCCCCCTCTGCCTCTGCGGCGGCATCTACCATTATTGCCTCCCCCTCTGCCCTTGGGGAAGGAATCACCCATGCATCCTGGAAAACTCTCTGGGCTCTTTTTAACCACATTTTCCCACTCTTCTGGTCTTTAGGATAAGGTCTTGAAGGTACAGAAAAACGTACTCCAACGGCAGAGAGAGTTTTTCCTTCCTGCTCGCACCGGGTTAGTGTGTCTTTTACTTTGGGTCCAAAGAGTGAGGAACTATCAAAGGGGCATTAGTAAAAGTAGACTTAAAGGGCTCTGCAAAATTGCACAAGCACATCCAGGAGTGTCTCCTAAGGGAAACTTTGGAACCCAAAGCCCTGCTCGCTCCATCTGCTGTCTAGGATATGAGCCTCATGGAGGAGTTGACAATGGAATTTAAGGTAGATAGCCGGGAGGAGACCACCTCATTCACCGTCTCAGCTAATGAACCTTGTAGAGTATCTCCTAGCTCTTTCATGAGATCTCTTTGTAGTCTTGTAAAGTGGGATTGGTAGTTCAGCGATCGCAGTGAGAATGTCGCTGATGAAAAGACATGCTTCCCGCATCTGTCCATCATTCAAGAGTCTTTATTTGGAGGATGAACAGATGAGGAAGTCTCTGTAAGTTCCTTCTTGGTGGCTGCTGCTACCACCATAGCATCTATGGGTACACCCTTGGTTAGAAAATCCTTTCCCGAAGGAGCTGACAAGAATTTGTTTGGCCTCTGAGGGACTGGCTCCATAGTGTCAGGTGACCCCCATGCCTTTTGATTAACCAGGTCCATTAGCTCATCGAAAGGCAGAGACACCCAGGAGGCTGAAGGTTGAGATCCAAAAGCCTTCAGGTACACTGACTCCTCATCAGAAGGGGTGGTGGTCTGCCAGCCACCTCTCTGCTTCAGGATCTCTAGAATATCTGGAAATGAGATATCATCAGAGGACGACCATGGGGACCCTTCCGACTCATCGAGGTCAGTAACTGAAGTGACGGACTCATCTGGGAGTCAATGAGCTTCATCTTGCAAGTTCTCTTCTGAGGTGGCTTCTCAGAAGGATATTCTGGGGAGGCCTCTGAGGAGAGGGGTTCACCCATTGGGGGATCCTGAGCCTGTGGATCTCTGCTGTCCTGTGGAATGGGTGGTGCCGAGACAGTAGCCGGTGCCTTAGGGGGATGAGTACTAGTATCCTTCTGTGGTGCTGAATGGGTAGACAACACACTCCTCATCAGCTCAAGGGTGGATCCCGCTGGCTCCGAAGACGCCCTCGGCTTCGAGGAGACAGAGGAAGGCACTGGAACCAACGAGATCAGGCCCGAGGCCGATGTGGGAGCCAAGTTAACTCGGGCCGATGCCCTGAGTGGTAGACTCGGCACCAAAGAAGATTGGGGCAGAAAATCACCCCCCGGGGCCGACTCCCAGGATGGCACTGAGAGACTCGAAGCAGATGTAGGCTCTGTGAACACCGAAGGGGGTCCTGGAACTGACCGATCCACAGTAAGTGGTACCAAGCACTCTGGCTCTGAAGGACCAGCTTGGCTCGCAGGAGGAACAACAGTAGGTATAATTGGTACAGTAGGCTCCGAGACCAAACGGGTGGGAGCCGAGAATAATTTAGTCAGCGCCGGTGACTTCAGGAGTCTGTGCACCACCCGTTCCACGTCATCGTCCGATAAGCTCCTGGTGGACCTGGAAGACAGGGATGGACAGCAAGACCTGAGCAGAATTGGAGATCTCAACATCGGAGAAACTGGTGAAATATCCATGGATAGGCTCCGAGTAGAGGTATCTTGCAGCTCTGAGGACTTTGGAGCCAAAGTACCAGCCTTGTCATCAACTAATCTGATCTCCAATGGCTCCGAAGACTGTGGAGCCAAGGAGGTAGTGGCCTTGGAAATTTTTGGTAGTTTGACTGGAGGCTCCGACTGAGCTGATGTTGCAGGTGAATGTCTTTTTTATGCTCTCTCTCTTTTGGGTCTTTAGACATAGTAACGGTAAGACCGCAAAAACAACAAGAAGAAGAAAAATTTTTGCTATTGAACAGCTAAAGCTACACTGAACAGTAACTACGGGGAACACAAGGAAAAAGACAACCAGGGAGAAAAAAAATAGGGCCTCTAACTCAAACTGTCCTATTTTCTAGACAACAAATAACTACAAGCCCTCTAACTTAAACTGGAAAATAGCTCTCTAACTTAAACAAGCTACTGATAAACTTAACAGATAGAAACAACAACCACTACAAGGGATACCAGTAGGCCTACAAAGCGATAGCAAAAGTCGTGCCAAAGGGGATAAAACTATCACTATCTACAGTAATGCAATAAAATGCACAACAAATTAAATAGAATTAGAAGATAAGCCATCTATTAGCAAATATAACAGTTTAGAGGAAAAATAAGAGAACTTTTGTCACAACTTAGCCACGGCCAAGATGAGCGCATCCAACCTTGTAAAGCGGCAAACGAGATCTGGGGAATTGCAACACTGTACTGTGGGATACCTTCTTGCCACAAGCCAGGTTTGAGACTTTCAGCTATGTATTCAGCCGAGTCTTGGCTCCGAACCCATCATTGTAAGAATGAAGGCGAGATAGGAGAACATAACATCATATGTTATTGAAGATAGTTTTCCATATAACTTAAAATAGAAAAGATTTTGTGTAGCAGGTTTACTCAGTCTGGTCATTATGACACCAGCTAGGGTCTGTTAGAATCCCGGGTAGCCAATCTTTCCTCCAGGCAATAAACACATCAAACCTAATAGTTATAACAGCAAGCACACTACATAGGGTGCAGGACTGGAAATGGCTAAACATTGATAAATGAAATGTAATTCTAAACAAGTACATTTAATTGTGTAGTTTGGGATTATGGCTGAAAGGGAAGAGGTAAACAGGTTGTAACTTGCATACTTTATTAAGACAGACTGAAAGCCAAGAGTATAAGGTAAAGTACCCCACCTAGGCATGAGTGCTTGTTCCTATGAATAGTCTTTGAGGTGCTGTGCAGGTTTTGCAAGTTGCTGAAAGCCACAGACCTTACATAACAGGCAGGTACATAGGAAACAAAACCTTATTTATCCGTATGCATTCATTGTGATGTGTCCTAATTGTTTACTGAAACATTTCAGGTCATTTTTCAAACAAACTGCCTAACATCAGTGTTATAATGAAAGCAGTATTTGGGGAAGTATAGTTTATGTGCGACACAAAGTGAAGTTTGAGACATTCCTGTGTGCTGGCTTAAAAAAAAAATCAGAAGCTCAGACTATGTCTTCTGTATGCTGTCTGAATATGGCCTTGAAGAAGTTTAAAAATTAAAGTTCCTCAAAATCATGGAGCGAACAAGCACAGACTGTGGGCTACAACCCAAGTGTATATCCATCCTTGATTTCCCAGTAGAATCACTTTAATCAACCACTGAAACATCAGCCTAAGTGTGTTGGATTTCCAGGAAGTCAGGCTGTTGGTAGGGTAGTCTGATTTCCTGACATCTTTGAAATTGGAAAGTGTATTAATTACTTAGGATTACCACAAGGAAGTCAAGCACACATAGAAATGTAGAAAAGCAAAGACTGAAATTAAAATGTTGCATATTTGCATAAAATGCCCGTGATCGAGACAGAATCACATCACACAAGCAATAATTGTTAAAGATAACCTGAAAAACATGTTAGTAAGAGCAAAAATGCTTCTGAATTAATAACTGATTTCCCACATCAATCTTGACAATCCTGTTAAGGCTTAAAGCTTTGCTCAGCCACAATCCATGTATATTTATTTCCTTGGTTTACCAAATTTACTGACAACACATATTCCATTTTACAGCCATACTGCTGTGTGTTTTGTTACAGTGTAAATTGCCTGTGCTTCTTCAGTTTTACGTTTCAAAATGTATTAATTAGAATGCAAGTAAAATAATTTTCATGCAGGTCAAGGATTAATTGATCTATTTCCCCAGGTGAAAAAAGTGATGCTGCTTTCATGAATTTAAAGCGTGCACTAAAAATGACTTATAAGAATGTTATGAATGCTGACTTTTTTTCTTGAATTTTCTAGACTTTTAATGATAGAATGACATCAGTTAGTTAATTCCTTTATAGCATGGTGGGGAAGAAAGCTTAATTTTTTACAAAGTGGCAACCAAGGTATGCATGAGATTAGAATTAATGTTTGACTTTCTGTACTAGACTGAAATAGAAATATCACTTGCTGCAGTGATTTTGTTTTGTTTATTCTGTGTGGTATTTTTGATCTTTACTACATTCTACCAAGGTACTCCATAAAATGAAAATCATTCATATTTTAGCAAGCAAACAAACAAATCCACAAAGAGTAAAATGTAGGAGAAAGCGCTATACATTCTACTTAGGTCTAAGAAAGATTACCATCACCAGTGCTAATTGGCACTACAGGACTGCCAATTAGCACAATGGCGATAATCCCCGATTCAGTGATATGGTAAAGCCACATGGAGAAACACCTCATTAATGGCTGTTTACCACATCTCTGATTGGAACAGTACTCTGCCAGATCTGACCATGCTGGAGTTCCCACTATCAGCCCATGCATTTCAACTGCACGGACAACTCCCAACATGCGCATGCAGACACACACACACAGACATGCAGTAATGCCTCATGTCACTTATCTGCATTTATGTTACAAGCCCTAATCTATCCATAAGAGTGAATGGGTGTATACTGTCAAAAAGTGGCATACACTTTTTCCTCCTCATGACCAAAATAACATGGTAGACCAATTCCTGTGCTGGTACCATTTCATGGGAGGGGGACACAAGGCTAGTTAGCATTAACCATGTCCCTGGACTGCTGCATTTCAGTGCTGCTTTACCAGTGATATGATTGTCTGTGCTACCACTGGTGCCTTAGTGCCACTGTAGCAGGAGATCAGTCTCTCAATTGCTCTGTCTTCCTTGTTTGAGGAAGCCTTCCAAGTAAAGGCTTCCTCAGTGTGGTAAGCAATTTTTGAATCCCAGAGTCTGTTTGTTTGTGTCTTTCGGCTTTTTCCGGTTAGGGGTTGCCACAGCGGAACTCCGGTCCGCTAATGATTGGCAGTTGATTTTTACATACCGGCTTGCCAGGCCTGACGCACAACCTTCAACGAAGGTACGCCCATTCACGCATGTCTCCACACAGAAGACGCTCTAGCTGAGAATTGAACCAGACAGCGTCTTACTGTGAGGCGACAACGCTACCGCAGCACCACCACCACGGAATCCAGAGTCTATGTATAAATTGAATATTCATGAATTCTACTCATTGCACAAAGGTCTTGTATACTGAATAGCTTGCCAAAATGGCTGACTGTTATTCAGAAATGTGTCTCTTAAATCACAAAACCAAAACCATCCCCATCATACCACCCAGCTAAGCAGGTATATATGATATGACTTATTCTTTTTTTTAAATAAGTTATATGTTTTGTGCAATGAGATATGGTAGAATTAATAAAATGTCTTTTTTTTTTTTTTTTTTTTTTTTTACTTGTCATTCCATTGCAGCATTTTTTTTTCTTTGCAGTAGTAGAAATGTACTGTCGAGAAGCATGCACCTGACTAGAGTTGTAAGTGTGTGTGTGTGTGTGTGGGGGCTACACTGTAAAAGTAACTGCAAAGTTCTAAAACTTCTGTCTATGCCCCTGAACATAAGTTGGCCGAAAGGAATGTGGATAATATCTAACAATCCTACAGTCCTGCACAATTCTTGACTATTGAGAATCCATCTATCCATCCACAACCCCTTTTCCCATTTTTGCACATGGTGTTGGGTTGTCACCTCAACAATGACAGTCATCTAGAACCAAGGTTTATACCACGGGGGTGGCTAGCCTTGCCATGGTACCTCATCCTTACCACACACTCACACACACACTCACACCTAGTAACAATTTAGATTGTTCAGTCCACCTGCTGCATGTCTTTGGCATGTGGGAGGAAACTGGAGCACCTGGAGGAAACCCACGCAAACACAGTGAGGACATGCAGACTCCGCACAGAAGGCACCTCAGCCAAGAATCTAACTGGGGAACCTCTTGCTGTGAGATGCAAACTCTAACTGCTGTATATTGAGAATGTACAGAGCTAAAACAGATGCATACAAAAAAAAATTAATTTCATCCTTGCAGCCTCTCAACTAGTAGCCAAGTGCTGTGGGTTATCGGGAAGGGGGAATTGAATGAAGGTGCAGGGAATATCATGCCCCAAGAAAGTACAGCATAATAGCTATCACCTATCTCTATCTTCTGTACTGTGCAGACATTCTGACATTGCCAGATCAGCGATCTTTTATGCTGCTGTAGTAATATGAGTTATTGGAGTTCTACTACTAAGTCATAGTAGAAATCAGAATTACATATGTTTCACAAATGTCTTTATATGAGCTATAAATTTGTTCAGCAGAACAGTTTAGCATAGTGAAGGATTGTAAAAAATTTCATATAGTAGATCTGCCAGCAGTTAATGAAGTGGGAGTTATTTTTATTTTTAATATGACTGTGACATGCAGGGCAGGATGGTAAAGAGCATTTACTTCATTAGAAGCATGCTAGGAAAAGAAACATAGGAGGTGGTTGTTATTTCATTATTTCATTCTGTGCACAGTTAGGAATATGACAAGAAGAGGTAGGTGTTGGCTTATTCATCATTTGTGTCAAAATCAGGGGAAATTATTATATATTTTAGATTTGCTACACTGGACCCCACCCAGTTTGGGTTTGTGAAGGGCCGATCTTGTCTCCTGAACCTGATTGACTTCTTTGAATCAGTCTCCAGAGCCATGGACAAGGGTAAGGTGGTCCACACAGCCTATCTAGACCTTGCCAAGGCCTTGGACACCATCCCCCACTCTGGAATCATAGATAAACTTACTAAGTTGGGCATTAATCCCTATGTCACCCAATGGGTTGCTAAATGGCTTACTGATAGAACCTACACTGTAAAAGTAGCCGACTCCAAATCCAGCTCCAGACAAGTGACAAGTGGAGTACCTCAGGGTTCAGTCCTGGGGCCGCTCTTGTTTGGCATCTACTTCTCTGAAGTACAGGTCAACACTAAGGGACTCTGGCTAACAAAATTTGCAGATGACTGCAAACTGGGAGCCATTATTGAATCCCCAAATGATGTGGATACTCTACAAAGGGCCTTACAGAAACAGATGCTTGGTGTCAGAGCCATGGGCTCAAGCTCAATGCCAAGAAATGTATTGTTATCCCTTTGGAAAAACATGTATCCATGAATTACCATATAGGTGGCAGTACACTAAACACAGAAAGTGTGATAAGAGACTTAGGGACACAGGTGGACAGTGGTCTCACCTTCGATAACCACATCGCCACAACAGTCAGGAAATCCTTCTATGTGGCACACCTCATCACGAAGGGCTTTTCATCCAGAAAAAAGGAGGTCATTGTCCCACTGTACTCATCCCTCATTAGACCCATTATAGAATACAACGCCCCATTTGGTATGTACCTCTCAAGACATCTGCAGCAACTGGAAAGGCCTCAGAAATACCTCACTAAAAGAATCACAGGCCTAAAGCAGATGCCCTACGCTGACCGCCTTAAAAACTCCAGCTGTACTCTGTCGCATATCGTCTGCTCAGAGGCGATCTCTGCTTAACATACAAGGCCATGTCAAACCCAGAGCTGTTGGACATGCTACACTTAAAGAAATCCCAATCTCTCAGAGCTACATGCTCCAGGGATCTAAACCTTGTCATCACAATAAACAAAACATGCTGGAGGAATAGGTTCCTGAACCAGAGACTCCCCAGACTCTGGAATAGATTGCCCATACATGTCAAGCAGAGTGCCTCTTTGGACCTCTTCAAGAGGAACCTTGACGATTGGATGGAAGAAAGGAAATTCACCCCAGGGATCACGTCAGGGGTCCAGGAAAGTAAATAATGTGGGAAGAAATAGCCAGGGAATTGTTATGGCTAGGCTTGTATAGGCCCTAGGGCTGATAGCCTAGTACCAACCTATGAACCTATGAACACAGCTGTCACTTTTCACACCACCTGGGAGCACTATTTGGTTAAGTTACTTGTTCAGAATCAACACAGTAGGCAAACAAAGGAGTGTGGGTGAGTGGGTAGAGAGGGTACATGATCATATCACAGTGTATTGACTAGCTTTGTCTTTTGTCCCATGCGGTAGTCACCTCCAGTATGGCACCAAATCAAAAATATATAATTTTTGCCCAGTTCCCAGAAAATCTGGTATATGTAGCACGGCTTTTCTTACGTGAACAGAAATTCTTTGTGAATCGCAGACGTACTGAAAAGGAAACAGGGCAGCATCTAATCAGAACAGCAAGGCTGCTCAGTACTACCATGCTGTTGTGGATTGCTAGATATCTATCCAACAATGTTCTCTTGTTCAGTTTCCTTCTTTTTGTCTAACAGTATCATGAGAGTCTACTCTTTGTTACTATAGCCGGCCTTAGGCATAGGCCAACTAGGCAGCTTCCCAGTGCACCGCTCTGGTAGGGGCGCTTTTCCCGTATTTATTTGGTGCAGGAAGACCAGAATAGGGGCACCAGGTAGTATGGTGGGGGGCGCAGTGGAGCCCTTTTGCCTAGGGCACCAGTTGACTTAAGGCCACTCCTGCCTATTACAAGTCTTTCCTTTGCTCATAGTAGGGTGCCACAACATTGTTAAGAAACTAGAAAGGAATGTCCAGAATACTACATTTTATATTCATATTTTACTAATTTCTTTTCTGTTTTAAACAATTTGCATTTTATCTCAGCTACTCATTGAGAAACATTGTGATCCAACATTGTGGACCCTTGTGGTGAGCTGTGTTTGGGTGATTCATCTTCCTATTCTGTCTCTCTTTTTGCAGTTGAGTACATGTCATAGAGTGAGGTATGTCATTATGTAGTAAACCTCATTACAGGAGTGCCCAAAAAATCCACAACTTTTTTTCTTTAGGTCTTTTTATTTTGTTTGGACATTGGTCCTGACTTACTTAATGGAATAGTAACCAGTGAAGCATTTAAATGGTTAATTTGGCCACCAAATAACTAACCAGTATTCATACTGGCATTATTCCTGGTGCCTGAGAGAGGACACCAAAATGAAGTTCTGACATAAATTCTAGCAATTTACTCTGATAACCTGCCAACTTCCCAACTTCAGAGAACAAAAGTCATTGTCTGCCTCACTCTAAGAAGCAATAGTAGTGGGTGAAAGTGCCCTGTGTGGGAGACTTTCTTACATGGCTTCAGGTCTTTCCTAGAGCACAGTCAAAAGACCAAGAAAAAGGCGGGGGAGACCTTGGACATGCCCCTCCGGTGGTAATGGTACTATGATATCCATTTCTCATTACTTCAGCCTCATGTATCAACAGCACAAGCTCGCACTTCTTTTCAAAATGACTAGATGACAAGGACCCATGAGTATAATCATAGCTCCCACTTGGAGATGTTCTATGGTACATTCAGTAAAGATCTCCCAGTATATCATCCACATCATATCTTTGCCCAAACTGATCCTGGTGTGCTGCTTGCTGCTTTTTTTATATCGGGTTATAGCACTTTGTTTTTTATTGTGGGATGTCTCCCTCCCATCCAGCAGGGCTAGTCAACCCAGTTTGAGGAGGTTCTATAGGATTTTTTACTGCCAGTGCATATGGTTGAGGCTGTAGAATTATTTGAAGTCTGATAGTACCTGTTCACATGGATGTGGGTCTGCATCCTTAGGGGACATGTCCTGACACCACCACCACTGCCAGGCTAATTGTGTGCCCCTCATTTCCTCATGTGATCTATGTCACTTTATTATTAGACATATGCCCCAAATGGTGTGTCAAGCTTCCTGTCCCTCAGTTTCAAACAAGGAGATCTTATCATTGTGAAAGATAAAGAAAATTGTAGTTTCCCAATGTACATTTTCCCTCCAGGTGGCTCCTTCTGAGATTCCTTAAAGCTCTTGAAGTCTTCTGTTGGCTAGTACATAGCACTTATTCCTCCTGTCACAAGATATTCCTCATTAAGTATATGTCATAAGAAGGCCAAAACATGTATGTCCACAGCTAGGGGGGTTTGGCTTTATTGGTCTGAAATTGTCCATAAACAGAATTAAAGGTAAAAGTATAAGAAAAAGTCATGGACATTCAGAATTGCCATTTAGCTGAAACACCTGGTATCCTTAAAGGATAATTTGCATATATCCCATGTTGCCTCTGATACAAGAAGTTTAATTAAGGTATCACACACTGGAAAGTCTAGCTTTGCTAGATTTTTCTTTTTGTGTTTTTTAACCAGTTGGTTTTCCTGTGTGACCTTTATACTCATTGTTTTAGTTCAGTAAGTATATGTGGCAGAAGGAAGAAGCATCTTTGGTCACCCCCTTTATAAAACCAGTAATCAAAGATGCTGTATATGCAGCCCAGAAATACCTAGCCCCTACTGCTGTGGTTTCCAGGAAACCAGATGCAGTCTGTAATCCCTTAGCTTACTGGGGACCCTAACCGGGGATCTTGATGCTGATTTCTTCATCATCTCTTTGGTCAAGTGCAAGATTTAGAGACCTCATAAATTTGAGCATTGCTATCAGAAAAGTAGTCTAAAACTTTCACAAGATGGATAAGAGAGTACGCTGCTTTGCCATTCTGGGCACAGAATCTTCAACCACATGTGTTATCTTCACAAATTCTAGTTGTTCCTAGAAGATCTGGTTTCTCCCTCCCTCTGTTTTGGCTCAAAGACAAGTAGTCAGGTCTCTACAGGTTCCATACTCAGCTACTTTGTAACTGTGCTGGTGATACTAATAGAACAGATGTCTGAGATGGTTTACCTTTAGATGTGTGTATTGCACGAGGCGCGCACCACTTGTGCAAAAGGCAGTCTGCAAGATTTGCAAACGTTGAACAGAAAAAGGTTTGAATGTGCAGTGAGCGCATGCACAGTGGGATTCGTGCATTGCACATTCGACATTCTGGGGCGGATTGCACTATAGTGGGGATCGCAAAATGTTTCCTTTCCTCACTGTAGTGCAATCTTGGAGTTAGAATAATAAAGTAGTGGGGTGTGGGGGGCAGAGCCCCCACATTGGGAGCTACACGGGACTTGCCCCCCCGCTTTACACTTTGTTTTTTTTTTGTTTGTTTTTTTGTTTTCATTAATGTTCGAAAAACAGCAAATCTGCTTTTCGATTTGCTGTTTTTCGAACATTAAGGACTGTCGATGTTTACACTTTCATGGTTTTGAGTCACTCATATGAGCACTCATACCACTGTGATTCGAGATTTTAAAGGTAAACTGTCTGAGACATATGCCTCCACAGGATAGCCTGGCTGAGACTGTCTTCCCTTATGAAGGAGTTTGGACAGTCCATCTTTTATATGTCATTCAAAGGTATGCCTCATTTGGCTAGCCTTCACATTACAGCTAGATGATCTCTTGAAGAGGAAACAGGGCCTCTTCACTGTTGACTTTGCATCCTTTTGTCTTTTCTTCTTCCATGACTGGGAAACTTTTCATGAAGTAGTCCTATGTCAACAGTCATCATCATCTTCTTTCAGCTGTTCCCGTTGGGGGTCGCCACAGCAGATCACCTGTTTTCCATTTCTTCCTGTCCTCTGCATCTTGCTCTGTCACACCAACCACCTGCATGTCCTCTCTCACCACATCCATAAACGTTATCTTAGGCCTTCCTCTTTTCCTGTTACCTGGTAGCTTCATCCTTAGCATCTTTTTCCCAATATACTCAGCATCCCTCCTCAGCACATGTCCAAACCAAAGTAATCGTGCCTCTCTGGTTTTGTCTCCAAACCTTCCAACCTGGGCTGACCCTCTAATATACTTATTCCTAATCCTGTCCACCCTCGTCACACCCAGTGCAAATCTTAACATCTTTAATTCTGCCACATCCAGCTCAAACTCCTGCCTTTTTGTCAATGCCACTGTCTCCAACCCATATATCATAGCTGGTCTCACTACCCTCTTGTAGTCCTTACCCTTCACTCTTACAGGTACTTGTCTGTCACAAATCATTCCTGACACTCTTCTCCACCCACTCCATCCTGCCTGTACTCTCTTCTTCACCTCTCTTCCACACTCACTGTTACTCTGAACTATTGACCCCAAGTATTTAAACTCATCCACCTTCACCACTTCTACTCCTTGCAGCCTCGCCATTCCTCTATAATCCCTCTCATTCACACACATATATTCTGTCTTAGCCCTGCTGACCTTCATTCCTCGTCTCTCTAGAGCATATCTCCATCTGTCCAGGGTCTCCTCCACCTGTTCCCTATGCTCACTACAGATCACAATGTCATCTGCAAACATCATAGTCCACGGGGATTCCTGTCTGATCTCGTCTGTCAACCTGTCCATCACCATTGCAAATAAGAAAGGGCTCAGAGCTGATCCTTGATGTAACCCCACCTCCACCTTAAACGCAACCGTCACTCCCACCGTAGACCTCACCGCTGTCACACTACCCTCAGTGTGGAATACAAATCTGATGCCATTACACATCAGTTAAAATAGTGGGAGTTAGGGGTAACACCATTTGGGGAAAAAGCCCCCTTAATGCTAGAATACTGCAGTACCAGAGTCTATCGGTCTAGTGGTGTATAGTATCATTACAAGTATCATTATTGTGAACAGCATTTCAGAAAAAAGAAGTCTAAAATGTTATTTACATATATATAGTTAACATTTTTTTCTGCTGTACCCCCATAATTAATATGATGATGATGATGATGCACTTTGAAAAATATATAGTTTTTTCCAAGCAGTGCAACTTCATTCTAATACTGCAGGAGTGGGTCATTCGCAATTAAGGTCATGCATCTCCATTGGAATTTTGCAGCCATAGTTTTGAATACATTTCCTGCAGCAGGTACATGTGAGGCATTAAATGCCTCAGTTTATAACTATTTCCCTAACTTACTCAACTATCCCAAGAGGTCATTTTTACTTTTAAACTTTAAGTTTACAGTTTCAGTGTACTTATTTATTTAAAGTATCTTTCCATTTTCCTGTTTTTTTTTTTTTTTTGCATTTTGAAATTAAAGAGGGTGAAAACATGTATGCCACAGAGTGGACTAACAAGGTCATTTGGTCCTGTCCTTGATAAACGCCTAATGTTTGGTTAATATACCAGGGAACCTTGTTGGCTAGGCTTACATAGGCCCTTGGGCCGATAGCGTAGGACCTACCTATGAACCTATATACAGGGTCTGAGGAGTGTCACTGCTCTAATTTACACATCTTCAAACTTAATGCAGGATTCCATTTTGGTGCCACTGTGTTTCAGTTGAGCACCAAGTATGTATGCACTTCGCATTGTTTCTGTTTTTTGTTTAAGAACAAATTTGTGAATGATCACATTCTTACAACTTGTGTGTACCTACTATACAAGTCTGTGTACGCTCAGAGGTCAGTTGCAGTATGATGTATCTTTTGGCCATCTAATTGTATGTGCACTCACAAAACTCTGCTGTGAAATGTAAAAATACCTAACAGTAATTAGCTTACTAACCAGTCAGCACATTGCAGCCTAGACTGCTCTGTAAGATAATCTCTCCTATCTAGAGAATTTGTCACTAATGCATTGTGTTAATTAAAGTTTTTTTCTCTTTTTCACTTGAAACTTGAAGTGTAATGTGCTGGCAACAGACTGTAGGTAGATCAGATAGAGAGATTCCGATAAGTGACCACAGGTAAATGGTAGGACTGTACTCCTTAGCAAAGTATTTAAAATTATAGTCTTTAAAGATGGTTGTTATGAGGTTTTGTTGGAGTAATCCAATCGAGCATCAGTGTATGTCACTAATTCTGAATTTAAAGGGAAATGCTCATTTAGTTTCATCTGCAACATAGAGGATTATGACTGGATTGCTGATTGCAATGAGCTTATGTGTTTGAGACATGGATGCCAACAATATTTGCCTCAATAGCGATGCTCGAGAGGTGAATGTTTGCAACCATGTTGAGAACACATAATTCTTTCTTACTAGCAAAGGTCTGATCATATTGTTTTGCAGTGCATGGAAATTTATCTTCTCTGTTTACTGCGAGTTAGTCAAAATTAGATAAAAATGTGTTGTTCCAGCTTTTAAAGCCAGTAAATCAGTTTGGAAGTGGTTGACATCCTTATGCATTCCCTGCCTAAAAAAACAGTTTAATTTACAAAATATGTGTACTTTAACAGAGCAGACTCAGTGTTAGCAGTACATAGTTGGTGCTTAATTTTTGTTATGCACTCGTCTAAACATTGTTAAGGTCAGCCTTGCTCTATAGCTGTGCCAAACCAAGATATAATTTAGCCATCTTTTGAGCATAATCAGGGTGCTCCCTGCCCTACAATGTGTTAAAGACAAAGTGAAATCAGCCTTTTTGCTTCATAATTATACCAAATGCATAAACTGATAATTTCATATTTAATGTTAATTGCAGCTTTCACATACACTGTATATTTTTGAAACTGATAATGATGATGCTGTGTGTGTGTGTGTGTGTGTGTGTGTGTGTGTGTGTGTGTGTGTGTGTGTGTGTGTGTGTGTGTGTGTGTATACACCTCCATACACCCGTGCACACACACTCACATATATATGCATATATGTATTTAATTGTTTTGCACCATTCATTATATGTTCCATATGCTCTATGTGTTATGACTTATGACTCTAACAGTTCATTTGTAACCTTTTGGTTCTTTTATAATGTGAGTCTTAACAAATGCAGTGTTACATGCTCACTTTGACCTTAAGGAGTGATTATGAAGTATTGGATTGTGCTGTTTCTCAATGTCATTCTGTCATACCTCTCATTCATTATCCTTTGTTGAAATGTGAGGATCACTTCCTTTAAAAATTGAATTTCCAGTTGCTAATATATTATTTCCACCCTGATCCAACCTCCCAGTTCTAATTCAGTAATGTTTGCTCTCTCGTTTGTTACAAAATAATAATCTGCATCATTATTTGTTTTACTAATCTCACTGTTTTCACCTCCTGCACCATTTGTTAGTATACATTTCTTATTTAGTTGTTTTTATACTTCCACAGCTGGAGCCATATTTTCAGCTTCAGTTTTTCTCATTTTTTTCTTAAAGTAAAGCATTTAATCCTTCCAGTGTGAATTTATATTTCTTCCTTTTAGTTTGCCTCTTTCCTGTTTCTTTTCCCGTCTCTGATCAATGATGTCATTTCAGTAGACTGAATGTTTTATGACTGAACAATGTTATCTTTCCCTGTAAAATGGGTATTGCATATCAATGTAGTGTCCTTTTGTTTATTTGAACTGTATATACATGTTGTTTTTTATTCCTAGTTATTGTTGTGAACTTCTCACTTTCTTTTTTCCTACATACTTTGAATCCTTCATATTGCTGCACACTTGTATTCTGAATTCCAAAATGGTAATTTGTAGTATCAAGTTTAATATTAGGAAAAGTGCAAATAGAACTGATTTAGGAAACAAAGGGCCTTCTATTTGTACTTTGCCTAATAATTGTCTCATCATCCCAGTCATTAATATATGTAACAACAGTTTTCAAAATTGTGCCAATTGCATAAGTACAGCCACCCTCATTAAGTCTAGATTTACTATCAGTAATAGTAAATCATCCAACTCTTGATTTATGTACGTATCTATCTCTATATATATATATATATATATATATATATATATATATATATATATATATATGCTTATATTTATTGTTAAAAGAAACTAAAGTATCGAAATTAATTACAGAAGTCACATAAACTGGAAAAAAACTAGGAATTTAAGTAAAATTGTATAAAGAAATCACACAAACAATATACAAAGCAATATTAAATGAAGTACACTGAAACAACCTTGTAAAAAAAAAAAAGTACTTCGTAAAGTAGTTCTTCTGACCTACCATATCAGTAGTGCAAATCCCAAAAAGATGCTAGAAGTTCTTTACACACATATAGATTGTGTTCACTGTTGCAAATCAAAATAAAACTTCTCCTGTCGGTTAGTTACACAAGAAAAAAAACCTGGAATTCTGAATTCCAAAATGGTAATTTGTAGTTTCAAGTTTAATATTAGGAAAAGTGCAAATAGAACTGATTTAGGAAACAAAGGGCCTTCTATTTGTACTTTGCCTAATAATTGTCTCATCATCCCAGTCATTAATATATGTAACAACAGTTTTCAAAATTGTGCCAATTGCTCAAGTACAGCCACCCTCATTAAGTCTAGATTTACTATCAGTAATAGTAAATCATCCAACTCTTGATTTATGTACGTATCTATCTCTCTACATACATATATATATATATATATATATATTGTTAAAAGAAACTAAAGTATCGAAATTAATTATTACAGAAGTCACATAAACTGGAAAAAAACTAGGAATTTAAGTAAAATTGTATAAAGAAATCACACAAACAATATACAAAGCAATATTAAATGAAGTACACTAAAACAACCTTGTAAAAAAATAAGTACTTCGTAAAGTAGTTCTTCTGACCTACCATATCAGTAGTGCAAATCCCAAAAAGATGCTAGAAGTTCTTTACACACATATAGATTGTGTTCACTGTTGCAAATCAAAATAAAACTTCTCCTGTCGGTTAGTTACACAAGAAAAAAAACAGCACTGTGTGGCTTGAGATAAGGTCTGTAGTGTCCTGCATGCAATCCATGTGAATTTCAAACTAGCTGGGACCCTAGGGAAGGATAGAGTGTCCTGCCTTCAGTCTATTACTCTCTTCCAACAAATAGGTAATCAGAGATAATAAGTAAAAAATAAATCAAAATAAAGCTTTTACTACCAAACACTGACACAAGAAACCACAAAGCAACACTGGATGGTTTCAAACAAAATAGCTTTGATAAAGATGGGGAACACTGACATCAGCATAACCGATGATCTGTGGGTATGTATGTATTTGCTGCATTCCTGTTGATTGCCTTAGTTTGATGGTTTAATTTAATTTTATGTATTTTATTTTGACATTTAGCTGGGTAAATTTCACTAGGCAGAGTCCTTTTATCAGCAGAGGCCTGGGGAGGAAAGCTCCATACAAAACAGTTAATATGAGGAATGAGAAGGACATAATTGATTTTAACATATGATAACTGGGTAAAATACAAAAAAAAATATCAAGACATTAACAATGTACATTGAGGCTGGAGAATCTTAAAAGAAAATGTAATTTTATCAGACAAATATATTGCTAATATCAGATAAGGTAAAATAATAAGTCAGATTCTGAATGGATAGACTAGATCAGGAAAAATGAAATGTGGTATGAATGGTGCAGGGAGATAGAGTTGAGGATGTAGGATAGAGTATATAGGTGAGGTGCGAGGGAAGTACCATAGAACAATGTAAGATGGGGAAGAGCAAAGAGAGGAATAGGTTAGAGGAAGGTTAGGCAAGGTTAAGGCAGGAGCAGAGCCATGAGTTAAGGAGTATTTCTCTTAATGATTTTTTTTAATTGAGATTATTTGGTATAATTCTGATGGTTAAAGGAATTCTGTTCCAGGCCAAGGCTACTGTATAGCTGTATAGGCTATGGCCTATTGTTCATTTAGGCTACTAGATTTCCAACAGAAGCTGGTCAGAAGAACTCCGGAGTGAGTGACTGGGAGTATAGTGAGTGATGAGGTGTGAGATGGCTTGACAGGAAGTAGGTTTGTTAATAATAGAGTGAGTAAGGAGCAATTGAGAGAGGAGGAGCTGGTGAGGCATCCCAAGCCAATTTAAGGATTTTAGAGGTAGGCAGTGGTATGAGTTATTCGGTTGGTTTGCAGCTAATCTGGCAATTTTAGTATAGCAGTGCTCCAATTTAGTTTTTAGGTTGTATTGTAAGTTGGTTAAGATAGGAGAGGCAAAGAGTAGGGTGGGAAGAAGACGGACATTAGCAAGGAACAGTCTAGAGTCACTGGTAAGGAATTTTACAATTTTGAACATGTAAATCGAATTTTAGTTGGTCATCAGTGACAAAACCCAGGAGTTTGGTGTGTGTAGCTGCTTCTGTTAAGGTGTTGTCAAGAGATGTAATAGTGGAGGATGATTTCAGGTGGGAGTAAGATTTTGAGAGAAACAGAAGTACTTTTGTTTTTGTTTTTTTTGGGGGGGGGAGGGGTAAGTATAAGTTGATTGTCAATTAGTCACTTTTCAATGGAGTTAAAGGAATTCTGGGTTATACATTGAAGATGTAAAGGATGTTTGGATGATGAGATGATGGTGGAGTCAACAGCATATTGTATAAGTGATGACTGAGAGCAGGATGTGTGAAGGCAGTTAGTAAAGATGTTGAATTGTATTGGCCCAAGAATGGAACCTTGCGGTCCTCCAGTATTAACTGGCTGGAAGTGTGAGAAGGCAGAGTGCCACTTAATGAACTGCTGTCGATTGAAAAGGTAGCTAGAAAACCAGTAGAGAGTGGAGTTAGAGAAACCGAAAGCAGACGTTTTAGTGAGACGCACAGTGATTATAGATTAATAAAATTTATGATTTCATATATTAGTGTGTGCATATTCTATATGCATAAACATGCACATGCATCTTGCACATATATATATTTATGTGTATCTATATTTTACACACATATATGTGTGTCTGTGTGTGTATATGTATGTATATACAGTGATTATAAAACGTTTACACACCCCTGTGATATAAAAAAATGAGACCACAATAAATCATTTCAAAAGTTTTCCCACCTTAAATGTGACCTATAACCTGTACAATTCATTTGAAAAACAAATCTGTTTGGAGAAAAATATAAAAAAAATTAAAAAAGTACAATACGCTGGTTGTATAAGTGTGCACACCCTTAAACTAATACTTTGTTGAAGCACCTTTTGATTTAATTACAGCATCCAGTCTTCTTGGGTTGGAGTCTATCAGCATGGATCATCTTGACTTGGCAATATTTTCCCACTCTTCCTTGCAAAATTGTTCCAAATCTGTCAGATTGCAAGGACACCTCTTGTGCACAGCCCTCTTAGGTCACCCCACAGATTTTCTATTGGATTTAGGTCTGGATTCTGGCTGGACCATTCCAAAACTTTTAATTTTCTTCTGGTGAAGCCATTCTTTTGTTGATTTGGATGTATGCTTGGGGTCATTGTCATGTTGAAAGGTGAAATTCCTCTTCATCTTCATCTTTCTAGCAGGCACCTGAAGGTTTTGGGCCAAAAGTGACTGGTATTTGGAACTGTTCATAATTCCCCCCACCTTGACTAAAGCCCCAGTTCCAGCTTTAGTAAACCAACCCCAAAGCATGATACTACCACCACCATGCTTCACCGTGTGGATGGTGTTCTTTTGGTGATGTAAAGTGTTGTTTTTGCGCCAAACATACCTTTTGGAATTGTGTCCAGAAAGTTCTCATCAGACCATAACACATTTTCCCACATGCTTTTGGGAGACTTGATGTATTGTTTTGCAAATTTTAGCTGGGCCTGGATGTTTCTCTGTGTAAGAAAAGGCTTCCGTCTTGCAAACCTACCCCATAGTCCAGACATATGGAGAATACGGAAGATTGTTGTCACATGTAGTACACAACCAGTACTTGCCAGAAAGTCCTGCAGCTACTTCAGTATTGCTGTAGGTCTTTTGACAGCCTCCCTGACCAGTTTTTGTCTTGTTTTTTCACCAATTTTGGAGGGACGTCTAGTTCTTTGCAACATCACTGTTGTCCCATATTTTCTCCACTTTTTGATGACTGTCTTCACTGTGTTGCATGGTATATCCAATGCTGTGGAAATTTTTTTGTACCCTTCTCCTGACTGATACCTTTCAACAATGAGATCCCTTTGATGCTTTGTAAGCACTCTGCGAGCCATGGCTTTTTCCATAGCAGGCAACTGAGTAAATGTCAGGAAAACCCTACTAGAACAGCTAAACTTTATTTGGGGTTAATCAGAGTCTATTTAATTGATGGCAAGTGTGTACCCAAGAAGACTGAATGCTGTAATTAAATCAAAAGGTGCATTAACAAAGTATTAGTTTAAGGGTGTGCACAATCAACAAAGTATTAGTTTAAGGGTGTGCACACTTATGCAACCAGCGTATTGTACTTTTTTAATTTTTTTGTATTTTTTCCCCCTAACAGATTGTTTGTTCTTCAATTGAATTGTACAGGTTATAGGTCACATTAAAGGTGGGAAACGTTTTGAAATGCTTTATTGTGGTCTCATTTTTATATCACAAAAAAAACTTGGCATTTTAACAGAGGTGTGTACACTTTTTATATCCACTGTGTATGTATGTATATATATATATATATATATATATGGGTCCGCCTGACAACGTCGACAGCTCAGAACGCCGACACCGAGAACACCGACGCCAGAAGATCGACAACTGAGAAGACCGACGCTGAGAACACCGACATGGGAAAAGGCTGTGTAAGTATGCGGTAGTGACGGATGTTAGGGTGCGAGTAAGGTAAGTGTGCGATATTGATGGTCTGTAGGGATAGGGGTGGGTTAAGTGAGTTAGGGTTAGGGTGCGGGTTAGGTAAGTGTGCGGTAGTGATAGTCTTTGGGTTAGGGGCGGGTTAAGTGAGTTAGGGTTAGGGCGCGGGTTAGGTAAGTGTGCGGTAGTGATAGTCTTTGGGTTAGGGGCGGGTTAAGTGAGTTAGGGTTAGGGCGCGGGTTAGGTAAGTGTGCGATAGTGACGGACCTTAGGGTTAGGGTTTGGGTTAAGGTTGTAGATAGTTGTGTATGTGAGGTTTAGTGTGGGTTTGTAAGGATTTTGGTGTGCTTGTGTTGTGTGTGTGCTTTTTGGACAGGGGATTTGTTTTGTTTGTTGATTGTCGTTATTATGGTGTGTTGGGCATGTGAGGTTTCGTGTTTGTGAACTGTCGGTAAACTGGTTGTCGATGTTGTGGCTTGTCGACCTTGTGGTGTCGGTAAACTGGTTGTCGATGTTGTGGCTTGTCGACCTTGTCAGGTAGATCCATATATATATATATATATATATATATATATATATATGTATGTATATATATATATATATATATATATATATATGTATATATATATATATATATATATATATATATATATATATATATATATATATATATATATATATGTATATATATATATATATATATATATATATATATATATACACACACACACACACACACACACACACACACACACACACACTTCTTTAGAACAATTGTTTGAAATCCTGGCATCAGTTTTGGAGGAAACATACAAAAAGCACTTAAGATCTGTTTGTAGATCTTAAAAGAAATGGTTGTGAGTGAAACTCTTCAGAATACACAAGTTTAATGCGCTCTTGCTTCATGAGACAGCTTTGGTAGGTTATTATATCTTCTAAGTTTAGATTTTTTTACTCCTGTGCCTGCCAACCATCAGCCCCATGACATTTCTGGATTCTTGACTATTTGCTCCTTATTGAGGGCAACTGCCACCAGTGACCCATTTAATCCTCAGTAAGGTAAGAGCCCATCACAAGTCATCATCCAGGCAAGCATCATTGTCTAACCTTGCCCCCAGGAGCTCCTAGTATCCCCTCAGAAGCTTCTTAAGGATGCTTGAGCTGCCACACCTTGGGGGGAGGAGCAAGTGCACTTCCCCTGTATGACTGCCCCCTGATGTATTGTGCTGTGCCTTGGCAACACATTGGTTGCTGCCTATGCTGTGAACCAAGTCACCTTCATCCCACCATATGCCAGCCACTCCCATGCCACTGCTGTGCTTCCTCCAGTTCCCTTTCCCGCTAATCAAGAATGGGTCATCTGAGTCATAGTTAAGGTTCCTTCTCTCTGTGCCACAGAACCAGGCCAAATTCACAAGTTCTTGAGAACAACAACATTTACATATTGGTGGTTTGGTGAAGGTCTGCAGACTTTGTTAAAGCGAATGTTTCATGCATCTTCCTACTTATGTAGTTCAGTAGCTGGCCCTTTCTTAGTGAATTATTTTATGCAGAATTATAATAAATAAACTACTTTCATCTTAAGTGTTAACACAGCTGAACATCACTTTTGTGTTGGCTTGCAGTGCATATTCAAGCTAAGTACATTTATTTTTTCATGAACTAAGGAACAAGGTTTGCCAGTGTGCAGGGATGGTCAGGGTGGCAACAGGAACTGTTTTGTGATAAAAAAATAATCTGGTATCCTTTATTTCTTTGGATAGTTTGGGTGACTTCTTTACAGTCAAATGAAATATTCCCGGTCTGAAAACACACAGTCTTCTGGATGGTACATCTTCAAAAGAGCTGAAACTAGTGTTTGCTTTATTGTACAAACAATGAAATCAAAACGTATTTTGGAGTTGTCGATTAAGTGCAGTTTCGCAACATCCCTCCTGAAAATGTCTTTAGATTCAGTTCACAAGAGACGTAGACATATCCCTTTTTTTCTTAGGGAAATGTTCAATACATAAACCAGTAAGTTTAATTTACTTTTATTGCCTAAAATCTAAACCCAACATTCATTTTTCATTGAAAGCCAGTACTTTCCAGTATTTGAAATATTCATAAAAAAGTGTTGTTAGGAATTATGATTCAACGCTTAGAAACTCAACACACAGCTGCTGCGTTACCTCTACATTTAAATCACAGACCAATTACATGATTTGAATATCCATATCTGATGTTTATCTTTTTTTTTCTTATTTACTAGGAAATGCTCACCAGTTTCAGAGATGTAACTTAGTGTTGATAGGCTCTGTCAGCAGGCTGACATAGCCATCAGAATGTGCAGTGCTGTTAAGTTACATTATGCTTTCCATTAGGATTGAGTATATGACAGATGTTGTATTGACAAGGAAGACATAACGTTCCATGGCTCTTCACTGTTTATGTATATTTTTTGTACCTTAGCCTGTCAGGTACCATCAGGGCTTCAGATGCCTCGAAGAAATATTCAGAAAATATGGTGGTGTGCAGTTTTATATGCTGTCGTCGTACTATGTACTGGCAAAGCCCTTTCTTGTTGTTGTCTTCATTGTCATGCTGTACAAATTTAATTGCACACACTCCCCTGATTATATGCATCTTAACCAGATCATGATTAATTTACTCATCTATGCTTTCTGCCCCACTTTGATCAACTGAAAAGTCAGAGTCCCTTCTGGGACATAGGTGATCTTCTTGGAAAAAATGCTACCAAAAACATATTGCCATATCAAAGAGGGTCAAAACAGGCTACGTAAGTTATTTATTCAAGGTTACTAATTCATTACTGCTGACAGTAATGTAAAGGAATATCAGCTTGCTTAAGTAGTTTAAAAAATGTAAGGAGATATGCAAATAAACTATTCACTCTACAATCCAAAATGACTTGTCTACTAATAATTAATTAATCAATTAAGTTTTATACTTTCATAGATAAGTACTAGGATAGCTGCACTTGCGGGGCATTTTACACCTAGCAAGTTTCCTTGTTTCTTCTCAAATTAACCTATCCCATTTGGTTAGAGATTGGCCTAACCCATCCCATGTTCGATAATTATATATTACAGTCAGTGAAATAATTTGATGGGACCCATGCATGGGATAAAGCATTTAGGAGCTGTCTGTGTCCATTAGTAACATGGGGGGAGGGGGGCAGTTCTGGGGTAAATCTAAGTTAACCTTGAGTATGCACAGGGATGAAATTTGCTTTATGTGGATGGGGAGTCTGTTCCAGAGCAGCACTGTCCTTTGTGAGATATACCTGTCCCTCCAAACTGTTCTGTTGATGTTGTGGAAGAGGTTTAGATCCCCAGACTGAGAATTTCTGATGCCATTTGACTTGCTGATTGTGCAGTAAATCCATCCATGTAGGGTCAGAGGATGCCTTGTATACCTGACACAGGTAACTTCTTAGCAGTCTGCAGGTTGTGAAGTTTAGTAACAGGGCTTTGAATAAGTCCATGTAGGACATGTTATTTAAGCCTTGTATCCTTTTAGTAAAGTATATCTGTGGTGTTCCAGTTGTTTAATTTTTCTGGACAGATATATGCCAAAGGGGGCATTATATTCAATGATTGACCTAATGAGGGCTGAGTAAAGGAAGGCAATAACATCCCTAGATCTGGGCCAGTCCCTTTATTTGTAAGCTGTGTAATATAGAAGGGCTTTTTTGCAACATTGGGCACAAGTTGGTCAAATGTTAGGTCACTGTCAACATAAGTTCTCAAATCCCAAACACCTTGGTCATCTCTTAGGGGTGTAATGTCAATGTAGTAGCTCTGTAGTGTAAATGACTTGTCAAGGAATACAGGAATGCATTTTTGGCATTTAGTTTCAGTCCATGATTTTTGCACCAGTTATTTATGTGAGACAAACCTTCCTGTAAGATGGCTAAGACATTTGGGAATTCAGTGACTGCTGCTAGCTTTCAGTTATCTGTAAACATAGCCAGTGGCCTTTGGTATTGGCTTTTATTCAAAGAAGTTTATACCAAACAGGAGAGGTCCCAGCACAGAACCCTGGGTGATTCCACTGGCGACTGGTCTCCTTGTGGAGGTAACTTCCCTGGTTTTGATTTCCTGCATCCTATCTGTGAGTCATTTGGCAGTCAGTGTGTGTGTGTGTGTGTGGGGGGGGGGGGGGTGCATAGAGGTTTATTCTCAGTTTATTTAACTTTTTTGCTATGCCTGTATGGCAAATTTTATCAAAACATTTGACCAGGTAAGGTATACTGTGTGTACCATTTTGCCTTTGTCTATTGCTTTGGTGACCTTTTCAGAAAAATCCACCTCGTTGATTAAGCATTGCCTGCACTTGGGAAATCCAGACGGGGATGGCTCCAGTGTTTTGAGGTTCTCTATATTCTGAAGGATTGGTTCCATGATAAGTCTTTCTATGGCTTTGCATATGAGGCTGGTCAGACTTATAGGTCTGTAATTGACTGGGTTTGTGGAAGATCCTCCTTACACAGAGGAATAACTGTATCTCTTCTCCATTCGCTTGGTACAAACCTGTATGGAGGCTGAGACTGACCAGTGTTAGGGTTGTGGCTAAATTATGTTTCTTGCTATTTACGATGCATCCATGAATAATGTCAGGACCCATTTATGAAGTATTTTTAGCTTTTTATAGTGCTTTTAGGACCTGGTCTTGTGTGATAGCTGGAGGTGATCCAAGTTTCAGGTATAGCTTAATATACTTAATACTTATATTAAAACAGTGTTAATTACTTAATTAGGTGACATTTTCTTAAGTTAAAGTGCAGAGACTCTTTAAAATCCAACTAATGTCTTGACTGCTGTTGTTTGGGAGAGTTCTTGGAACAGAAATCATTCATCATCCTTGATTTTTTTTTAAGCAGTATAGATTTAGTGCATTACTAACTTACATTTTTTAATCAGGAAAGTCCCATTGGACATAACCAATTCCAAAATGTAAATAAAAGAAAAAATAAATCATGGAAAAGTGATACTAAAGTAGGATTTGTAGAAAAAAAAACTGATTCAACTAGTTTAAAATGAGAAGAGAATGAAATTAGGAAATAGGCTACATATTTACATAATCACTACAAATTATAACAGTTTCACCCTATTTTGCAAAGGTTTACTATCAAACTTTCAGATAGCATTCACTTGAACTAGGATAGTCAAAAGGCTATTTTCCAGTTCACGGAAGGCTGAACCGAAAATGGTTGACTCCACAACAGCGAATGTTAGTGTGCATTCGCTGTTGTGAGATCGACTTTCTGCTTGGAGATCACAGGACAGGGGATCGGGAAATGTACCCATTTTCTCACTGTAGTGTGATCTAGGAGTTTGTATATATAATTAGCAGGGGGTGTGGGGGGTGCAAGGGTGCTTGACCCTTTGCAATACGTTAGTCGGAAATGGCTGGTAGGCAGGGTAAGCCGGGTAGTTCTGAGTATGTCGATTGATGATTTGTCGACATTACCAGTTTTGATCTGATGCTATCCATGTCATTATTGATCATGGATGAGTCTTTCCGAGCTGGCAAACTGAGTGACAGTTCCTGAGCTCCCCTCCCATGACTTCCTGTTAACCATAATCCTCAGAGCTTGCTTGCTGCGATTAGTGAACAGATGTATTCCCTGCTGCTCGAGCATGCTAGTTTTAGATAAGTGACTTTTTGCGGTTGCTTTCTGTCTCTCCCTATTCCTTTTTTACCTCTATGCTGTAAGGGTTTTAGTCTTCAGTAGTTTTTAGGGTTAGTAGTAGGCTTTCCTCCCCCCCTGTTGGTTTTTTCGCAGGCCGTTAGGGTTTTCCCATCCTTTACCAATGCCCTATTCGATGGATCTACTCTCTTTGGTCCCTCAGTCAAGGAAACATTGAATCACAGTGAGCAGGAGGGAAAGACATTGTCCGCAGTGAGGATCAGGTTTTCTACTCCCCAACATTCCTTCTGTAAGACTCAGAAGGGTAGCAAAAAGCTATGGTTCCACAAGGCGCAGTCTTCCTTCCAGGATATTCCTCAGAAATCCTCTTCTTTCAGCCGGGGAAAGGGATTAGATGGCAGACACCGCCCCAGAGGCAGAGGCGGGTCTGCAGAATCAGAGCTTCTGAGAACCCTTCTCGGAGAAACCCCTTCAGTGCTCCTGAAGTGCTGCCCGACTGCCCTGCCATGGATGCAATTGGGAGTCATATCTCCTTGCACCACCTGGCTTGAGCAGCTATTTCCTCAGACCAGTGGGTGCTAAACATTGTGTCCAGGGGATACTTTATACCCTTCAATCACTCCCCTCCAATCCAAAAGTCACTCCTGGACATCCCACCCACCAAAGGGAGTTAGCTTTCAGAGAGGTGCATGACCTCCTTCAGAAAAGGGCCATGCAAAAGGTCCCAACCGGACAACAAAGGATCCTATACTTACTCTTGATTCTTTTTAGTGCCCAAAAAAACAGGGGCCCTGCATCCCATTCTGGACTTCAGCAAGCTAACTTTATCAGTCAAGAAGTCGAAGTTCCGGATGGTCACTCTTCAGTCCATCCTTCCGCTTCTGTGCATAGATGATTGGATCTGCTCGATAGATCTCAAGGATGCATACTATCACATAAAAATAGACAGTCACTCCAGAGGATTTCTGCGCTTCCAGCTGTGGGCCAGTCATTATCATTTCAGAGCCCTGCCCTTTGGTCTCACCTCAGCTCCCCCGGGTGTTCACCAAATGTATGCCAGTGGTAGCAGCCCATCTCTGGCTGCAGGGATTTCAGGTCTTTCCATACCAAGACGGTTGGCTCCTCACAGCTCCCACAAAGCATCTTCTTTCTCTAACCACAAACTTTGCTCTAAGCCTATTTTACGCTCTGGACATTACCCTCAATCTTCCCAAATCACACCTTCCTCCATGTCAGAGTCTGGAATTCATTGTTCTTCTGGACATGGTGTCAGAAACTACAGCTCTTTCCCTGCACAGGGTAGACATGATCCAGGAGCAAGTTATCCTCCTACTAGATCGGGACAGTCTCTCTGCCCATCTCATTCTTCAAGTCCTTGGGTCGATGGTGGCGGCTATTCACTTGGGTCCCCTCGCCAGGTATCACATGCGAGTGCTTCAGTGGACCATAGTGGTACAGTGGTAAGCTCACCTTCACCCGATGTCCAAGCTAATCTGATTATCTCAGGTCTGCAGGCATCACTTGAGTTGGTGGCTCCAGTCAGAGGAGCTTCTGCTAGAGAGACCTTTTTGCCTACCGTAACCCCAAGCCACAGAGACCACAGACACCTTCCTGTTGGGGTGGGGGTCATTTTCAGGGAAGGATGGTCCAAGGCACGTGGTCCCCCTCAGAGACCAGGTTGCACATCAACATCCTTGAGATGAGAGTGATCGTACTAATGTTGCAAGCTTTCCAGGACCTTCTCCCTCTCAGGACTGTAGTACTTCAGACAGACAAAATGGCAGTAGTCTAATACATCAACAAGCAAGGGGGGGGACACAATCTTACCCACTGTGCAGAGAGGCCATGAGAGTGTGGGAATGGGCAATGGCCCCTGGGTGCTTTCTTCTTGCAATGGCTATCCCTGGCGATTCCAGCCTGCTAGCAGACAAACTCAGCAGGTCTATCCTGAGTCCCCATCAGTGGTCCCTGAAACAGTCAGTTACAAGCTGGATCTTCGACCGATGGGGATCTCCGTGCTGCAATCTGTTTGCATCCCTAGCCAATCACAAATGCAACAGATACTTTGATTTGATTCCCCCACCTGAGGAATCACCCAGGGATGCTCTGATTCACGATTGGCCACCGGGACTCATCTATGCCTATCACCCAACACCCTTCATTCCCAAAATTCTGTAGAAAACCAGCCACCTGAAGGCTCATCTTATCCTCATAGCCCCCTTCCGGCCTCATCAGACATGGCTTTCCCTCCTCTGGTCTCATCTGAAATATCCACCTTGGATATTGGATCCAGTCCAGGATCTCATCTCCCATCCATGGGGACTTCTCCTGCCCGACCTGACATCCCTGAGGCTGACAGCATGGTATCTCCAGTTCCAATGATCATCAGTCAGGTCAAGTTACCTTTCCTGGTGAAGGATATTATTTTGGTATCTCAGAAACCTTTCACTAAAAAGGTTTATTCCAGAAAATGGAAGAGGTTCTATTTTTGATCTCGTCAAAGCGACAGTGATCCCTTTTGTGCTCTTGTTCTGGACATTCTGTCTTTCCTTTCCTCTCTGTTCCAACAAGGGGCAAGCTTCTCTGCAGTTAAGCTACAATTGACAGCTATTTCCAACTTCCATCTAAGCAATAGTCACATGTTTTCATCTAGGCTCTGTAAGGCCTTTCTTAAGGGGGTGTTCTTGCTTTGGCCTCCCTTCAAAGATCCTTCTCCTCCTTGGGATCTTATCTCAGTGCTGCAGTCCCTGACACAACCTCCTTTTGAACCTGCTGCAAAGTGTCATATTAAGTTTCTATCTTGGATGATGGCCTTTTTGGTGGCCATTTCCTCCGTCAATAGGGTTTCTGAATTGCAAGCTTTTTGCATAAAGCCTCCATTCATGATTCTTCACAAGGATAGGGTATCTCTTAGAACCAATCCTTCATTCATTCCGAAAGTAGCTTCGGAAGCCAACCTAAGTCAGTCTATCCAGCTCCCTGTCTTTTTTTCCCAAGTTTTCAAACAAAGGGAAGTATCAACTTCATTGCCTGGATGTTCATAGGCAGTTATGTTTCTGTTTTAAAGAGGAATGAGAATTTTCAAAAGTTGGATCAGCATTTTGTAGCATTCTCCAAGGCCAGCAGAGGCAGGATCATTTCCAAAGTATTGATTTCTTAATGGATAGCTTCTAGTATAGTTCACATTTATGAAAGCAATCACATGGATCTTCCGAGACCTATTAAAGCTCATTCTACTAGGTCAGTGGCTACGTCTTTGGCATTCTGGGCCAGGACATCCTTGGATGACGATTTGTGCTGCTGACACTTGGTCAAACCCCCATATCTTTGTAACACATTACAAGTTGGATTTGGTATCTAGGGGTGGAGTCTCATTTGCTTTTTCTGTGCTCCGGCATGTCCTACCTTGAGACATCCCAGGATTTGGAATAGCTGGGGACTGTGACCCATCCGTGATCAGTAATGACACGGATATCATCAGATAAAGTGTTATGTACTTGCCATAACTTGGAATCTGTGCTATCCAGTGTCCTTATTCATCACGTTCCCACCCTCTGTCCCCCTTCTTCTGGTGATCAGTGGATTCTTGGAGTAATGGTGTGTTTGGTTCTGATGTTCCTGGGTGTGGACAGCTTCATTGTCCAGATATTATCTAGAAAATTCTATCTGAAGATTATGGGTAACAGGAAGTCATAGGAGGGGAGCAGCTTGAGCTCAGGAGCTGTCGCTCACTTTGCCAGATCGAATCTGATGTCGGATCCAAGACCCATCCATGATGAATAATGACACTGGATAGCGCAGATTCCAAGTTATGGTCAGTACATAACTCTCTTTAATTTCCGTGAACAATATTTTTATTTCCATTGTTATTTTTCACAAAAGTGACCATTCGACAGAATGTGTTTCAGAAATATGATGATGAACCTTTTGCAAATGTACACTGTACATACATTATTTGTAGGTGTATGTTGGTATTCATACTGAGAACAGATAATCTTAGGTTACAATCTGAAATCCAGTCATAGAAAATGCATGGAGCTTTATCTGCTCCATGTACTACTAGTTACAGAAAAAAAGAAGTACAAAGCATTTTGTTGTCTTTCAAAGCTGGTAAAGCGCGTAGAGTTCACAGACAAACAGACAGCAACACACTTTAGGGCAAGAGTTAGAGACCGTGACAGATTACAGACATACACAGCAGGCAGAAATAAAGTTGTTTTGATTTTTGCTGATTTTGTTTGCTAGCCTAGCATGAGACCTGATCTTAACAGCACTTAATGTTGCCCTGAATAGTTAGTTGTTAAGATTGGGTCTTATGCTACTGAAGTGCTTAACTAGTTTATATTTTTTCCAGTACTGGAGCGTAGTCACAGAGCTCTATGCACTACAAAATAATAAATGAAAGACTGACAACCGTATTGACATATTAGGACTAAAATGTAGCCCACCCCCCCCAAAAAAAATATGGAAAAGCTATAGTAAAAGCTATGATGTGTTAGCAGGTGAAGGACTGTACATGTAGTTGATAATTCTGTATACTTTTAAGTATTAAGCTCTGGATTAGATTGGGAAGGTAGCGAGCAAAAGTTTACATGTTCACAATAGGTAGTTGCACATTTAGAATGAATGGTGGTATGAAAAGAGGTGAATAGGACAGACAGAATGAAAGTGTGAAGTGTATAAGTTAGAGGGAATGCTAGGAAAAGGGTGCAAGGGACACAGATGCAAAGGAAAGTGGTGACAGGTACCTAGACAGAGTTCAAAAGCTGCAGCCTGTATCTGTAGCCTTAGAAGGGACCATCAGAATAGCCAACAGTATGTGGTCAAAGTATCATAGCTTATCCTTAGGAATGCACTAAATCATTCCTACAAGGCTGACAATACAGGAGGCTGTAAATGGTGTTATAAAGGTAGATCTACTGGGATATTTGCTTTGATGTTTGCCCTTCAATAACCCAAAGAGCTTTGCAGAGGTGACTTCATCTTTCTGACTTTTTTTATATATCTATTGAAGTAGTTTAATGTTTTAAACTGTATCATAAGTACCTCTTAGAGACTCGGCAAACTGTACATCAGCACCCTGATTGGAAAGCAAACATTCTCCAGTAGCGCATTAATGTACAAGTAATGCCCACTGAAAAATGAGTCCACCTTTTCAGAGTAGCATATCAAGCTGCTGGGGAGGGCGGTCTGCTAAAAAAACTAATGCTTGCCATTACTTTACACTCACTAAGCAACGCTTTTGCTTTTTAGCAAGTGTAGAAAAAAAAAAATAGTGTTTGTGTGTGTATGTGTTTGTTTTTGTCTGTGTGTGTGAGTGAATGTGTGTATGAAAACAGAGGAGACTCTGTGTGTGAGAGATCAATAGAAAGAGGTCTTGTGTGAGTGAATGCGTGTATGAAAGCAGAAGCGACTGTGTGCGTGATAGACATTGAGAGAGACTAAAACCAATCTTGTGTGAGTGAATGCATGTATGAAAGAAGTGACTGTGTATGACAGAGAGATCAAGAGATAGACGGCGATCTTGTGTGATTGAATGTGTGAATGAAAGCAGAAGTGACTGTGTGTGTGAGAGAGATTGAGAGAAAGAGGGTGAGAGCAATCTTCTGTGATTGAATATGTATATGAAAGCAGAAGTGACTTTGTGTGACAGAGATCGAGAGAGAAAGCAATCTTGTGTGAGTGAATGCGTGTATGAAAGCAGAGGAGACTGTGTGTGTGCGTGTGCGTGTGTGTGTGTGTGTGAGAAAGACAGAGAGATCGAGAGAGAGTGAGTGTGATCTTGTGTGAGTGAATGCATATATGAAAGCAGAAGTGACCGTGTGTGTGAGAGAGATCAAGAGAGACTTAGAGCGGTCTTGTGAGAGTGAATGCGTATATGAAAGCAGAAGTGACTGTGTATGTGGTTGACTTATTGTATTATGTTTGCCTGTTAAAAAGTGGGTTTGCCTTTACCAAACCTTAAAGAACCCATTTACTAGATCTATGTTGGCTTTCTCAGCCTTTTTGTCTAGAATATCCTTGGACGATATTTGTACAGCTGCAACTTGGGCTAATTCTCAAACCTTTATTGCTCATTACAAATTGGATCTGGTCTCTAGGGGAAAGGCAGCCTATGACTCAGCTATGTTTTTGAATATCCTTGCTTAGAGTCCTCCCAGGCTTTAGGTAGCTGAGGACTTTGTCACAACTGTCGAGGAATGAATGAAAATGGCAACATCAAATAGTTATGTACTCATAAGTATATATTTATGGGCAGCAAACTAGATCTGAGGTATGTTATGTGGCTGAGGTATTATGGGTAAAGGGAGGAGCTCAAGAGTTTGTGTTCTACCATCTGGAAGAAGCAGCCAAGTCGAATCCTAGGATTGGATCCAAAGCTAACTGTTGATGAAGAATGACATTGGAAAACACAAATGGAATGTTATGGTGAGTACATAACTTTTTTCCATAAATTTCTTCAGAAATGTACCCTCTTTTATAGGTTCATAGGTAGGTACTAGGCTATTGGCCCTAGGGCCTATATAAGCCTAGCCAAAAATGTACCCTGGCTTTCGCCACCCAAGAAAATTATTTTCCTGTGCCCCTGTCGAGCAGAGCCACAGAAGTGATCCCTGGGGTTAATTTCCTATTTCCCATTCAATCATCAAGATTTTTCTTGAAGAGTGCTAATGAGGAGCTCTGTTTGACATAGATAGATAGTCTGTTCCAGAGTATGGGAAGTCTCTGGGACAGGAATCTATCCCTCCAGCATGTTCTGTTTATTGTGGTGACAAGGTTTAGGTCCCTAGAGCGTGTAGCTCGGAGGGATTGGGATTTTATTAAGTGGACCATGTCCAACAGCTCTGAGTTTGACATAGCTTTGTATGTTAGGCAGAGATCGCCTCTGAGTAGGCGATATGCGACGGAGTAAAGCTGGAGTTTTTTGAGACGGTCTGTGTAGGGCATCTGTTTGAGGCCAGTAATCCTCTTTGTGAGGTATTTCTGTGGCCTTTCCAGTTGTTGTAGATGTCTTGTGAGGTACATACCAAAAGGGGCGTTGTAGTCTATAATGGGTCTAATGAGTGATGAGTAGAGGGGAACAATGACCTCTTTTTTTCTGGATGAGAAACCTTTTGTGAGCCACGTAGAAGGATTTCCTGACCACTGTGGCGATGTGATTATCAAAGGAGAGACTACTGTCCACCTGTGCCCCAAGGTCCCTTATCACATTTTCGGCATTAAGTAGACTACCAGCTATGGGGCATTTCATGGGTACAGAGCTTTTACCAAAGGGGATGACAATATACTTTTTGGCATTGAGCTTCAGGCCATGACTTTGACACCAGGCATCTGTCTCAGTGAGGCCCTTTTGTGGTATGTCCACATCGTTAGGAGTTTTGATTATGGCACCTAGTTTACAGTCATCTGCAAATTTTGTTAGCCAAAGACCTTATGTGTTAGCCTGTACTTCAGAGAAGTAGATACCAAACAGGAGAGGACCCAGGACTGAACCCTGTGGTACTCCACTTGTCACTGGTCTGAAGTCAGATTTGGAGTCTGCTCCTTTCACAGTGTGGGTTCTGTCCATCAGCCAGTTGGCAACCCATCTTGTGAGATAGGGATTTATACCTAGTTTAGTGAGCTTTTCTATAATTCCAGAGTGGGGGATGGTGTAGAAAGCCTTGGCGAGATCTAGATAAGCTGTGTTAATCACCTTAACCTCATCTATGGCTTTGGTGACTGCTTCAAAGAAGTCAATCAGGTTTAGGAGACATGATCTGCCTTTTACAAATCCGAACTGGGTAGGGTCCAAAGTTTGGAGATTACCAATGTCTTTGTTTATGAGTTCTATGATGATGCGTTCTATGGCCTTGCAGACCAGGCTCGTCAGGCTAATGAGGCGGTAGTTCCCAGGGTCTGTCATGGCTCCCCCTTTGTGGAGTGGGATAACCATCACAGTGCGCCATTCAGTGGGCACAAAGCCTGAGGTGAGGCTATGATTGAACATGGTACTTAGGTAGGGTGACAGTTCATTCTGTAGTTCGTGTAGAACGCAGCCTGGGATATTGTCAGGTCCCATTGGTGTTGTGTTCTTGGCTTTGGAGAGTATGTTTTTTACCTTTGCAGCCATGATTACAAGAACTTTGCATTCTTCCAGTATAAAGATGGGCCCTCTAGGGGGTGAGAGGGGGTTAAAATTAGCACTGAACCTATCTGCCACGATGTTGGCAACATCAGTTGGTTCTGTATGTTTAGTGCCATTGTGCTGTAACTCAGAGCAGATCTGAGTGTTGCCATTGAAATTCTTGACATAGCTATAGAATGCTTTGTGGTTGTCTTTAGAGTCGGTGGCAATTTTCTTTTCGTAACTAGCTTTGGAGGATTTTATGAGGGATCTCAGCTTCTTACTGAAGTTGACCAGGGAGTTCCTCCAGTCATGGGATTTTACTCTTTTTTGCAACAGTTTCTTTCTTCTGTTGTAGAGTTTGTTTATGGCAGAGGACCACCAGATTGGCTTCCATTTTTTGGAAGATAGCATCTTGGTTCTATTAGGGATAGCATGATGCATGCACTCGTGTAAGTGCTTATAAAGTGCATTTGTGTAGGATTCAGCAGTCATACCGCTATTGTCCGTCTGCATGGGTGTCATGAAGTTTGCCACTTCTGTCTTAAGAATTGTGAAGTTGGCTTTGGAGAAGTTTTTTTATGGTGGTTTCCCTAATTGGGGGTGGGGGTGCAATGTGGATGTCTAGGGTGATTATCTTGTGGTCGGATCTGACCAAAGAGAAATTGACCTCTGGTGTGGAACACCGGTTGCCCATGTTGGTAATGACCAGGTCTAGGGTAATGCTGCCCCTGGTGGGGATGTGAATAAGTTGATCCAAGGCATTGGAATTTAAGAATTCCAGATAACATTGAGCAAAAAAGTTGGTACATGAATAGTTTTCCCACTTAATGGTGAGGTAGTTGAAATTGCCCATTATTAGGGTGTTAGGTTGTACCCTAATACTTTCCAGTGTATCAAGAAATGAGGAGTGGGAATCCTGGGACATGGTGGGGCATCTGTAGCAAGCTACAATTTGGATTGCAGTCTTGCCCAGAGTTAGTTGCACTTGGATAATCTTGGATGCATTATGCTGTGCAACTAGCCTGGAGGTGTGGATATCCTTAATGAATATGGACACACCTCCACATTTGTGCTTCGTTCCGGGTTAGGTGGACGAAAGGTGTGGTATGAATTATAGCCTAGTAATGCAGGGGTGCTCTCTGGAACTTTGAACCAGGTCTCTGTCACTGCACAGATGTCGATGTTCTCCATTTCAAGGAGTGTCTTGAGTGAGTGCATTTTGAGGTTTAGACTTCTAGCACTGAGTAGCATTACCCTCAGATTTTGCTTGCTTGTACCTGTTATGGTGGTGAATTTCTCATTTGAACCTTGCCTAAAAAAGGCACTATAGGGGTGTCAAGAGCCTTAGCCAGTATCCGGAATCCCAAAGGCAACAGATGCAGGCCATCTCTGGCAAAGCATCGTGGTCTGTCGATCATGTTGTCCCAGGCAGACAAACGCTGGATCCCCTTAGAATGACACCAGAAGCTTAGCCAATTGTTGAAGTCAATCATTTTGTCCTTGTACTGTGGCATAATTCTGGGTGATGGCGGGATGCTACTCGGGGCCAGGGTCATACCTGCTGGGCTACAAGATCAGAGAGCTCCTCCATGTCTCTTTTCATGTAGTCCAGGGAGGTACGTCTCAGGTCATTCACACCAACATGGACAATGACAGTGTCATATTTGTACTTGTTGTGGAGTGACCTGAGTTCATGTGTTATGTGGCGGATCCTGGCACCTGACAGGCAGCTGACAGTAACTTTCTCCTTGTTTAGCCTGGTGAGTGGAACATCATTGTGCCTGACTATAGAGTCACTTATGACTAGACTAGAGTGTTGGGTATGTTGTTGTGCCTTATGGGCTGTGGTTGAGTGGCACACTGTGTTTGTGGGCTATGTGTCATTTGGGTTGTGTTGGGGGTGGAGTTTTCTTGCGTTTCTGCTTTGGAGGTCCCTGATGCTTGGGCATGTTTTTATTGAGAGCCTTCGCGAATGTAGATGTGTGTTTTGTATTTCTATGTGTGTGTTTTGGTGGTGTAGGTTTTGAGGGACTATGTGATGAGTGTGGTGTGGTGCAAGTGTTTATCTTCTCCTCTTGACTCTCTAGTCCAGTCTTGGGTGAAGAGAGCTTTGCTTCTAGTTTGGCTATATAAGTGCATCTCTCACAGGTTGTAGTGTTGGGTGGTAGGAGGAGAGGGTTATTAGGACCCCCAGATACATCCTCAGTGTTACATTCCCTACCTATAAGTAATATTCTCTGCTTAAAGCTGATTATTTTTCCAAAAATGTTTTTTTAAGCTGCAGAATAGCAGTTTTAGGTGGGATAAAAATACATGCCAGTGCAGTCCTCATCCCTTGCCTGTAGCTCCCTTACTACTAAACATCTGCCATTATTATCTTTTTTTCCACTGTTCTATCAGTACTGGAGCTTCTCTGATGATTAATATAAGTACTCCTCTTTTCCTTTCCCCCTGATATTCTGCAAAATATCCATTATAAATTATTTTCTTTATCAAATTCACACGCTCATTTCTTTTCAAATGTGTCTCCTGTAACACTGCTATTTTGCACTCTGCATTTCTTAATATAATAAGTATTCTTTCATTTTTGGCTATGTGAGACCATTAACTTTCCAAGATAATATGGAAAGTGTCGCCATTATGTTAACAAGTCATTATTCCCACCTATTATACACAGCAGTTTTTTTAAATGTCTAATTCCAGCATTTGCAATACATGTACCCATTAATGTTTGTCAAGTTAATTTATACAATTGTTTTCTTATCATTAACATTGGAATCCATGTCACATTTTACAAGAGTTTTTATTTTAAGAAAAACCCACAAACAAGAAACCAATCACCCCCCCAAACACCCCCATAATATATTAACTTAATATAAACACACATAACAATGTACATCTTCAAATACTGAAGTTTAACCCTCCTACATAGAATATTTTTGCCAAATAGACAGCTGCTAATACAGTCCCTAGTTAACCTGAAATTGAGGTTATCCATGCTAAGACACGTATTTGCCTGTACTTCTACTTATACTAGTTAGTGTGTGTTTTTTTATCTTTATTCCCCCTTCCCATATGGGAAAACTACTTGCATTCTTTCAGAAATTGTTAACTTTCTGCTGTGAAGAAACCAATGTTCTGTCTTTTGTTGCCCTATTATCAGCTTGCCTTCATTGAAAAGTAAGAGAAAAAAGATAAATTAAGTCCTCTGTTGCAGTCTAAAGGACAAGCTGAAACATTTTTTGCTAAAGGGAAATGTTTCACTATATTCAGTGTTTTCATATGTAATTTATTTTCAACTTAAAATTTTTGACTAAGCCATGGGTCAGTCATTCACCTATGCAGAAGTAAGAGGAAGTTTATCACCTCTACATATAGTATAATCTGTGTAGTTTCACACCCACCTCAGGAAATCAAGATCACAGCCTGTTAGAAATGCTACATCTGAAGAAATCCAAATCCCTCTGCACCACATGCTCCAACGACCTCAACCTCATTACCGCAATCAACAGAACATGCTGGATGGACATGTTCATAACCCAGAGACTGCCCATGCTCGGGAATAGACTTCCCATACATGTCATGCAGAGCACTGCACTGGCCCTCTTCAAGAGAAATTTTGATGAGTGGATGGGAAATAGAAAGTTCACCCTGGGGAACACTCCAGTGGCTGTACTCGATAGAGGCACTGGGAACAAACATTGGGCAGCATGATGCTAGGGCAATTCTATGGGTTAGGCTTGTAAGGGCTCCAGGGCCATTAGCCTAGTACACACCTATGAACCTATTAACTTAAACATGCTTTTGTCTAGCTTTTTTCTGTTTTTCCACTGTAATGCCTACATTTCTTAATACCAGCAAGAACAACTAAAATATTTAATTATAAAATATGCCATTTATATTGTAAGAAGTTTCATAGAAATACTGTTAAGAAAAAATAGTTTTACTTAGTTACCTTTTTCCTTCCTCCTCCCCTCCCCTGCCCTCAGAGTCCTTTCAAACATTAATGACGTGAAGTGAGGAAAGTGCCTTTCAGTTCCGGACAGTCTTAACAATGTCAAAAAAAAGTCTACTCATCACTTATTCTTATACAGGCATATTCAAAAATGTGGTTGATACTTTATAGAGTCTCACTTTTATTCACTTATTTCCATGTTGCTGGCCTTGTTCCTGTTCATCTCCATCTCCCAAGTCCAGATTCTGGTTCAATACCACAGTGCTCCAGTTCGTCTGGTCAACATCTGTGCTTTTGTCTTTTTCTCAATCAATTTCCTTTGGAACAGTGGAAGAGATTTCACTGATCTGTGTGCTATATTTTCAGAAGAATGAGAAGCAGAGTGCCCTTCTGCATGATGGCTCATTTTTGTTTGACAAGCTTTTGCACTTCCTCCTTAGCCTGTTCTGCATCAAAGAATGATTTTGATCCCCCAGGAAGAAATATACTGAAGACATCTGGATACAGCAGCTTCAGTCTCATGCCTGCATCTCAGCATTCGCTGATTACTGGAATAAATGTGTTTCTCTTTTGCCTGATGTACAGTGAATAATCATTTTCCTCTGTTGTCTCCAACTTTAAATATTTTTCCCTTTTCCCATAGTTTTGTCAGGATCAACTCTGCTGGTAGGTCTGCATCTTTACTAGTAAAGGTCTTGGTTCCCTTTTCTTGGCCATATTTGGAACATGTATATAGTGTGCCCTTTCAGTTACCAGTTCCTGCTCTGCAATACTAGTCTAGTTGCTTATTTCTGCCTTCATAAAATTAACAGTCTGTTCCTGCTAGTTTCTCTGGTACAGTAGAAAATCTCAGATTTTCCTTATGTGTGTGGTCATGTCATCTAATTCTACCATTTTTTGAAACATCTCTTCTTGAGCAGTCTTATACTCAGCCAGCATTTTCTTTATTTCAACCTCTGACTTTTGCAGTTTATCACCTTATCTGAATATCCATTTAAAGTTTCTCTCATTTCTTCCAGCTTTTTGTTATTTGAGTCAATATATTCCTTCAGTTATTTTAATCAGCTGTGAGTACATTTGACTTATTTTTAACTCTAGATTACCGGAAACTATGTCTTGCACCAAAGCTGCTTTTTGCTGAACAACTACAAGATTCTTGCCAGTCAGTGTTCTCTCTTCACCTTTTCTTTTTGATTTTCTTTCAGGCTCTCTTAGTTTATTCTTTGGAGGCACGCAGGCAGTGTACATACCAGGCAGTACCTGAATTCTACTCAGATGGACAGTATCTCTGGCTGCAGTTTCTCAGTTTCTGTTTCACATTGGGAGAGCTGAAGTCAAATTGCTAATCAGTGTGTAGCCATCTTGGAAGTCTCTGTGTGCTGGAATGTTAAGTAGATGAATGCCCCAGCTAAAACATCAGCTCATCTTTGGTAAACTTAATTATTTAAAATCACATTTACTTCAAAGTTTAATGGATAGACTTGCTTCACAGTGGGATTGTTGGGAAACTACAGCAGCCAAAGCATCAGCTAGGACTGGAGTGGTGAGACTTATTAAGAATAGCTTGCACTCGAAAAAGTTGAAGATAATAAGAGATTAATGGTAGATGGTTTATAGCAAAGGAGTTCATAAAAGAAGGTTATCTAGTAACAGGGAATTTTTATGGCTCTAATCAAAAACACCCATGAACATTTATTGATTTTAGTGATGCTTTGGGTACATTATGGGCCTGTAGAACTCCCACAATATTAGGAGCAAGTTTTAATAAGGCACATAATGTACATTTTGATAAAAGTACAGCAAGGGGGGGTATCCATTTGAAAGGTCATAGGAGACAGGCCTGGGATATGTAACAATATTTTTAATTAGGGGTTTCGTGGAGAATTAGAAAATTTTCAGTGAAAGACTACACTTACATGACACCAGTTACTGGAGTTGCTAGCAGACATGGACTTTTCTTGACCTATAAGGGACTGCTGGCACAGGTACATAATGCATTCAAAACAAATAAGATTGGCAAGACAAAGAAGGTGGCTATCCAAGGTGCATACGGATAAGAAGCACAGTTTGCACTGTAAAAAACAATTGGCATTCAGTCCCATCCAGACAAGTCAGTGATGCTGTCATTGGAAGTGTGTGTCAGTCTGTCCTTGCAACTGAAAGCACTAATGGTAGTTATATAAGCAGCCATATGTATTTATTTTATTATTTATTTATGTATTTATTGACTCTTCTTTACTTAAAGTCTGGCTGGGCAATAACCCATTTTTAGTGTAGGCCTGGGTAGAAAAGCTCCAACATATTACATGAAAGTAAAATGGTAGAATATTGCAAATATAAAAAACTGATTTGGACTGTCATTTTTATAAGAGTATAATATAACAGAGTTGTAAATATTGTAATTTTTACAAGTCTAATACAATATAATATAATACAGACTAACCAAAGAAGTAGTAAGACTGTACAGTGAGAGAACTTTATCAAGTAAAAAGAGAGAGCTGGAAGCACTGGTGAGATACATAGGGAAAATACATGAATTCAAAAGAGATAAAGAGGAACAGTGTTTACGAGGGGGAACTGAAAAATTCTAAGCCTGAACTAGAAGGGAATGACGTGGAGCCATGAAACTAGCAAGTTATTCAATGTAGTCACCGTGAAGATCAACATACTTGGCACATCGTGTCTGAAGTTTCTGTAACCCTGCGAAAAAAAGTCTGAAGTCTGGTCACTGAAATATTGCTCTGCTGCTGCAGTCACCTCCAAATCTCTCAAAAATTGCCACACTTTCATACTCTTTGTAAGGTTTGGAAACAAGAAATAGTCAGATGGAGTAAGATCTGATGGTCCATGCACTGAAACCCCAGTTTTGTCAAAAAAAATCCATCATTTTTGCCAGCCTTGTGAACAGGTGCATTGTCTTGCAAAAAGAGAACACCATTCAACAGCTTCCCTCTCCTTTTTTCTTTCAATGCCTCCTTTAATCGACACAGCAAGTCACAGTAGTGTTCTGAATTAACTGTTTGGCCGCTTGGAAGATCGTCAGTCATTACAACATCTTCCTGATCCCAAAACATTGGCCATGACCTTTCTTGCTGACTTTTTATTCTTGAACTTCTTTGGTCTTGGTGAAGCTGAATGCCACCATTGCATGGAATGCTGTTTTGTCTCAAGATCATAGTGGTGTAACCATGTTTCATAAACAGTAACTAGTCTTTCCAAGAAGTTGGCACCAGCTCAACAAAAATGCCTCAAAATCAAATTGGAAGTATCAACTTGACGTCTTTTCTCATTGGCATTCGAACATTTGGGCACCCACTTGGCTGACAGCTTCTGCATACCTCAGCTGCTGATGGATTATAAAACCGGCACATTCCCTGGATATCTGTAGTGTCTCAGCAACTGTTTTAGCCAATATTTACTGATCTGCCAAAATCAGGTCATGTTTGAGATGCCCGTGACCTGGTCCAGCAATCAAGGAGCCTCAATCCTCACCACTAACACCAGTGAGGGGTGTCTCATACAGGAGAAAAGGATAACAAATACACACACAGTAAAGTGCAATTTCTGTTAAGAGCACACAGAGATCACAGTCAGTCTGGGGCTGGTCGCTCCCTTGCTCTCCAAGTCCCCAATAAGACTCCCCACTGGCATAGCTGCCCATGTAGCTGACACACACACACACACACACACACACACACACACACACACACACACACACACACTTTGAGAAGAGTTTATATAACCACACAGACCCTCCTGGGGAAGGCTGGCACAGGTTTTCCAGCTGTGCCATCTTTTCCTAGACTATACTGTAGTACCAACTGCCACCACCCACTATTTATCAGCTACTCAACGGCCCTTAAAAGGGTGCCCAGTTATTACTGTGCAATATTATTATCCAATTGGTAGTATAGCCCAGGGCTAAAGCTATTAGAGTGGCTTTGTACAATTTTACCAAAGTCATGGAAGTACTCTTAAGAGCTTAAATTATCTCTACACAGAACAGCTACGGTTGAAAGGTTTAAAATTATTTAATAATAAATAATAAAAACACAAGACAATACTTCTTACTACACAGTGCTAGTCAAGAGTTCAGAGATCACAGAGAAATATTTAAAATAATTCAGTAGTACAATTCTGACATCACAGAAAAACACTTAGTCTAATCTTTTTAGTTTCTAGCTGTTTCTAAGAGAAAACACAAATCTAAGATAAACTTACATATAGAACACAGACAGAGTGCTAATGAGTTGGATGGTCAAGACAAAAATGCTTTATGTTCTCTGATTCTCTCTGTTTTTAAAATCACATTCCTGGTTCACATTACATCATTATTCACACTTCCCTGGGTTCCCAGGGTAACAGAAACTACATTTACATTCTTAACATCTCCTTTTGTTATCTTCCAGCTTGTCAGGAAGCAGAGCAATAAAAATACATGTGCATGTTTAAATCTAGCTATTTAACTCTTGGATAAAAACAATAGAAAGAATATCTTCATTTAGATATTTTGACACTGTGTTTAGATCAATGGGTCACAACATGCTTTACTTGGTCAGCTTTCTGCCAGCAGAATGCACTGTTACATTTTTTTGCAGTTCCACAACTAACAGCAGTTTTTTCACATTTAAGAGGCAAACCTGTGGCTTTTAGTAATATGTACAAATGACAGAATTATCTATAAAATTCTATCTGGCTAGGCTGGCAGCCTTCATCTGTCTTCACCCAATCTTCACATATCTCCCCCCTGCAGAACTCAAGCTAGTTTTTCAAGTGATCCTTGAGAAACGCTGCTTGAGGGAGTTAGGTCTATCTGAGTATACCTTACCCCATTCCCTGTCTTGAGAGCCCATCTGCATTGGCATTGCTAATCCCACTGCGGTGCTGCACTGACATATCATGTGCTTGCAACCCCAGGCTCCATCTTAGCAACTTGGCATTTTGCTGGCTGGCTCTGTTTAACCATGTTAGGGGGCTGTGATCTGTCATAACAGTGAATTTCCTTCCATACAGATAAGGCTGAAGTTTCTGCAGTGCCCACACTATGGCTAGGCATTCCTTTTCTACAGCTGCATAGCATTTCTCCCTGGGTTGGAGCCTATGACTGAGATAAACCACTGGGTGCTCTTCTCCCTCTGAAGAAATCTGGCTAAGCCCACACCCCATGGTTCGAAGCACCCACCTGCACAACACATTATTTGCTGTAATCTGGACTGGCTAACACAGGGGGTCCTCCCAAAGCTTCTTTAAGCTTCTGGAATACATGCTCACATGCTGGGGTCCACACTACCTTATCTGGCCTGTTCTTCCTTGTCAGGTCTGTGATGGGAGCAGCTATGGTACTATAACTGGGGACAAACTATCTGTAGTACCCTGCTGTCCCTAAAAATGCCCTTACCTGCTTTTTAGTAACAGGTGCAGGCCATGCCTGAATGGCTTCCACTTTGGCAGATTCTGGCCTTATATTACCACTCCCCACTCTATATCCTAGGTAGAAGACCTCTGCCATACCCACCTGAAATTTGCTCGACTTAATGGTCAACCCTGCCCTCTGTAGTCTGCTCAGCACCTCCCTGACATGCTGAAGGTACTCTGGCCAGGAATGGTTGTAGATGGCAATATAATCTAAGTAAGCAAGGGCAAACCCTCCTGCTCCTGCTAGGATATGATCTACCAGCCTCTAGAAAATTGCTGGAGCATTCTTCATCCCAAAGGGCATCTTTGTGAACTCATACAGGCCAAAAGGTGTCACAAAGGCTGACTTCTCTCTCGCACTGGGAGTCAAGGGCACCTGCCAGTATCCCTTGGTAAGATTAATGGTTGTAAGATACTTAGCCCCACCCAGCTGCTGTAGGGCCTCATCTGTCCTAGACATGGGGTAAGCATCTGACTCTGTGTGACTATTTAATTTCCTGTAGTCCACACAGAACCTAGTGCTGCCAACCTTCTTTGGCACCAGCACCACTGGGGAGGCCCAGGGACTGTTGGACACTTGAATCACCCCTAGTTCCAACATCTCCTATACCTCCTCCCTCAGAGTCTGTTTGACTATCTCAGGCACTCTATAAGGGGCCTGCCTAATAGGCCTTTGGGGTCCAGTATCCACATGGTGCTGGCCCAGGTGGGTGCACCCTGGTTTCCCAGTTAACATGTCCCCAAATTCCTGCAACACTGCTAGAATTTCTCGAACCTGGGTAGGAGATAGCTGCTGGCACATTGCTACCCCTTCCACTGAGGTGTCAGCCCGAGCCTCACTGAGGAGATCAATCCCCAGACCTCCCTCAGACTCCACCTGCAATCCACTGCAAATGCTCAGCACAAGGGCCTCCCTATCATGGTAAGGTTTTATCATGTTAACATGGCACAATTTGTGCCCCTGCCTTCTGCCTAGCAGTTCCACCATGTAGTTAACATCACTTACATTTCTTACCACCTTGTAGGGTCCCTCCCAAGCTGGTTTCAGCATGTTGTGTGTGACTGGAATGAGAACTATTACCTGCTGCCCCACAGCATCCTCTCTAACTCGAGCATTCCTATCATCCCACACATTTTTCTGTTGTTGGGCTTCTGCCAGGTTTTCATGGGCCAAGTCCATGAGTTCCCTGAGCCTCATCCTGAGGTTTAGAACATATGCCACAATAGATTCCTTGTGAGACTCGCACTCACCTTCCCACTCATCTCGAATTAAATCTAGAGGTCCCCTCACCCTATGCCCATACAGTAACTCAAAGGGCGAAAAACCTGTGGATTCTTGGGGAACCTCTCTGTAAGCAAACAGATGGGGAAAATATTTGTCCCCCTCCTCTTAAACTGATCTGTAAATTCCCGTAGCATGGACTTGATTGTAGAGTTTAACCTCTCAACAAGACCATTAGTCTGGGATGGTAGGGGTGGTCTTTATGTGCTTCACCCCACAGGACTTCCACAGACAAGCCAGCAGGTCTGACATGAAATTGGCACCTCTGTCAGTCAGTATTTATTTTGGGAAACCTAACCCGCTGAAAATCTCTAACAAAGCATTTGCCACTTTCTCTGCCTCAATGGAGGACAAAGGTACCACCCCAGGGTATTGTGTATCATAATCCACTACCACTAGGATATACTTTTTCCCTGTGGAACTTGGGGTACTCAAAGGACGCACAATATCCATAGCTACCCTCTGAAATGGCTCCTCAATCACAGGCAAAGGCATCAAAGGAGCTCTCACCTTGTCTCCTGCCTTGCCTACCTTTTGGCACTTTTCACAGGTCCTGCAGTACCCTGTTGCATCTCTGGAAATTCCAGGCCAATAGAAGTTCTGCATAATACGCCTTTTTGCATGTTTTATGCCCATATGACCTGCAAAGGCAATATCATGGGCTATGGCTAGAAGCACCAGATGGTAGGCTCTAGGCACTACCAACTGCTGTACTTTCTCACCTTCTGGCCCTCCCTCAGGGGTCCACTCTCTGTATAGTAACCCTTTGTCCCAGTATACATATTCCCCCTTTCCTTGAGAATCAGGTGCCTCCCTAGCTACCTGCCTCAGGCCTTGCAATGTAGAATCTGAGAGCTGAGCCTGTGTCAACTCTCTCCTTGTAACCCTTCCCAGCTCCCCTCCACAGGAAGTCTGGCATCCTCGGACAGTGGTGCCTCACTGTCAGTCTGGGTACTACTACTCACCTCTACCTTTGCAGTTACTCTGTCCAAGGGAATATCAGTACCCACAAGCAGCTGTGGCTCACCTTCAGTCTCACTGCTACAGAGTAGCTCTCTCCCTGAAGTAACCACCTCATCAGTACTGGATTTAAGTATGCAGTCTGTCTGGGTCTGCTCCAGGCTACCAGACCGAAATGCTTGTCTCCTAGCCTGACTTTGTGTAACTGCATAAGCATATGGTACTGCCTCATCCAAATCCTTCCCTATCAGGACATCTGCGGGATGGTAGTTTGGTACCCCTGTTGTCTCAAGACAACCTATTATTGGCATTTTGTCTTTCCCACTTACTGGCTCCCTCACCTTTTGTTCCCCACCTTGCCTCAGTGGACACCTGTGTGCCACATGGCCCCACTGGTTGCATTCAAAACATTTAACACTAGCTCCTGCACGTGTACCTGGACTAGTGGCTTCCCCTGCTACTGGCAGATTCTGTTGGGGGCAGTCTGTGCTGCCCACCATGGGTTTCTTTAGACCCCATGAGCAGTACTGGGGGTCCCTTTCCTGTCCGGGGCTGCCCTGCTTGCCAGGTATAGGTCTCCCTTCTTTCCCAACTCATCTGAAGTAGCACATTGTCTATCAGCTAACCAGATCCTCAGGTAAAGTGCTACGGGCTTGTTCCCTCACCAAAAGGTCTGCCAGCCCTTCAAAAGTGGTGACCTGACATCCACTCACCCACCTATGGAAATAAGTGCTTAGTTCAGCAACATATTCACACACACTTTCATCTGCCTTGCGTCTATGCTCACAAAACTTTTTCCTATATGTTTCAGGTGTTAGCTTAAACAATTTTAACAAGTGATTTTTAACAGCAGTATAGTCAAAACATTCAATGTCAGACATTTTTGACAAAACAGTTACAGCTTTACCATGGAGTAAGGGGGTCAGGAACCATACCCATAGCCTTTGGTCAACACTATACTGTTTGCTTACCCTCTCAAACATATGAATGAAACTATCAAAATTATCCCCCTCTTTAAATTGCAGATGAAATTTACTGACCTTTTGTGTTTCTGGGGTCCAGTTATTCCCTTCTCCATTACCTCCATGACTCTGATGAAAGGTCAGCATTTCCCTCTCATGCCTCCTCTGCCACTTCTTTTTCTTGGCTTCTATCTCCAAACGCTTGGCCTCCAACTCAAGTCTCTTTAGCTCCAGATGGATTTTTAAGTCCTCAGCAGAAAGGTTGAGCTGTCCATGCTCCAAGGCTATTATATCTCCAATGCCAGTCTGATTGTCCTCCTGGTTGCTATTTTCTGATGCAGCTGTAACCAAGACTGCAATCAGGTCTGCCTTAGTCAGGTTTCCATGCATTCAGTCCCCTAGCCTGGCATATTTCCACCAGCTGGCTCCTTGTCAGCTTTCCATACACCTCTGCTGACATGCTGCCTGCTCACCCTGACTAACTAAACTAACAAAAGAAATAAAACAATTGTGATCTGAACTCTGAATATTCACTGCATGGCTGATTTAGAGTACAAAACACCTTCAAAGCTTACTGTACACAAGCTACAGGAATTCAGTCTACCCACACCACTACAAGCCAATTACTATTTGCCAACCAATTAATATGTGGTGTGGATATCCCACTGCTGCCAAACAATTAATATTTGATGCCCATACCCTGGCCTAGCAATCAAGGAGCCTCAATCCTCACCTCTAACACCAGTGAGGGGCATCTCATATAGGAGGAAAGGGTAACAAATATACACAGTAACGTGCAATTACCCTTAAGAGCACACAGAGATCACATTCGCTCCCTTGCTCTCCAAATCCTCAATAAGACTCCCCACTGGCACAGCTATAGAGTCCAGATCTCAGCCTAGTTAGCAAGCTAAAATCTCCAGCACCCTCTCTGTCCAACCAGTGCTTTGTGTCCCTGCCCAAGAAGTTCACACACACAGACACACACACACACACACACACACACACACACACACACACACACACACACACACACACACACACACATACACTTTGAGAAGAGTTTATATAGGTAGGTACTAGGCTATTGGCCGTAGGGCCCATACAAGCCTAGCCAAAAAATGTACCCTGGCTTTTGCCACCCAAGAAAATTATTTTCCTGTGCCCCTGTCAAGGAGACTCACAGAAGTGATCCCAGGGGTCAATTTCCCATTTCCCATCCAATTATTAAATTAGTACTAGGCTAACTACCCTTTTGAGCCTAGCCAATTATCCCTTGTGAGACTCAAACTCTGCACCTTGTGTTTGTAAGGCAAACACCTAAACCATTAGGCCACCTTCCCAATCCCCATAGCAATAACCACACAGACACTCCTGGGGAAGGCTGGTGCAGGTTCTCCAGCTGTGCCCCCTTTTCACAGACTATACGGTAGTACCAGTTGCCACTACCCACTAATATTTATTAGCTACTTAAAGGCCCTTAAAAGGGTGGCCAATTATTACTGTGCAATATTATTATCCAATTGGTAGTATAGCCCAGGGCTAAAGCTATTAGAGTGGCTTTGTGCAATTTTACCAAAGGCATGCAAGTACTCTTAAGAGCTTAAATTATCTATACACAAAACAGCCACAGTTGAAATGTTTAAAAATATTTAATAATAAATAATAAAAACACAAGATAATACTTCTTACAACACAGTGCTAGTCAAGAGTTCAGTGATCACAGAGAAATACTTAAAATAATTTGGTAGTACAGTTCTGACATCACAGAAAAACACTTAGTCTAATCTTTCTAGTTTCTAGCTATTTCTAAGAGAAAACACAAATCTAAGATAAACTTACATATAGAACACAGGCAGAGTGCTGATGAGTTGGATGGTCATGGCAGAAATGTTTTATGCTCTCTGATTCTCTCTGTTTTTAAAATCACATTCCTGGTTCACATTATATCATTCTTCACACTTCCCTGGATTCCCAGGCTAACAGAAACTACATTTACATTCTTAACATCTCCTTTTGTTATCTTGCAGCTGGTCAGGAAGCAAAGCAATAAAAATACATTTACATGTTTAAATCTAGCAATTTAACTCTTGGTTAAAACAATAGAAATAATGTCTTCATTTAGACATTTTGGCACCGTGTTTTGCTCAAAGGGTCACAACAGCCTTTACTTGGTCAGCTTTCTGCCAGCAGAGTGCACTGTTATTGCATTTTTTGCAGTTCCACATCTAACTGCAGTCTTTTCACATTTAAGAGACAAATCTGTGGCTTATATTAATACATAGAAATGACAGAATTCTCTATAAAATTCTATCTGGCTAGGCTGGCAGCCTCCATCTATCTTCACCCAGTCTTCACAATGGACATGGTCAACAAATTCAGGAGCTGACACCATTTGAGGCCTCCCAGAACTTGCTGCATCTTCGGCCCCGGAATCTCCACACTGAAAGTTTGCACACCACTTCACAGTTGAGGAAGAAGGGCACTTGTCACTCAATGTTTGCATCATGCATTCATGGATTTCCTTTGGTGTTTTCTTCTGCAGGAATAGGAACTTCATGATGGCTTGGAATCCCACACTTGAAAATTTCATACTTTTCATTCACATGGTTCAATCAATGATCTGAAACAATGTCAAAACATAGCATTACGATTCTTGTAAATTGGTACTTTACAAGATGAAATAACCCTCATTTCAGCTGCAGAGGCAAAATAACACTCAGAATTTAGAAAGTTGATCAGGATATGAACTTTTCAGCACCCCCGTAGTTGAGAAGTGAATTATTAATAGGTTGAGAAAGAGTGAGAGAGATAAGAGAGGGTGAAGATTGGTTTGCAAAGCAAGGAATGTGTATACATGAGAAGAAAGAGTATGTGTATAAAGTTAAGAGAGAGAGAGATTTACAAACTACAAATGAGTATTTGAAGGTTATGTAGTGTAGTAACATTGGAAGTAATTACAATTTTCAGTAATGAAACAGGAGATGATAGTACAGTAAGGGAGAAGGGTGGTAGATCGGAAAACTGAAAAATGATTATAGCTGTGAATTAATGGGAAATGATGTCTGCAAGAAAGTGGAGTGAGAGGTAAAACTGTGGTTTATAGATGAAGTTGGGGTAAAAGAAAACAGAGGTTTATAGGATGAGACAAGCCTGATCTGGAGCATGAGCAGAGCTAAAAATTAGCTAAGAATATTTTTTAAGGAAGTTTTGAGCATGTGGATTTGGGTGATGACCTGATTGTTATTGTTTGCAATCAAGCTGCGTAAATGACTTACTCGCAGTGTATGTTAGGAACTGTAGTAAGGTGGTAATTAAGGTCTTTGCTACAATTTCTGAAAGTTGTATCGTACAACATAAAGAGCTATTATGTAGAACCATGACAGCATGTGCTTAATGAAGGCTGTTAAGACTTCCTTTTATCCTCAACTTTGGTTTGGGTGTGCCAGTTAGAGAAAATGCCCAGGGTACCAAATGACCTAATTACAGCTCTGGACAAAGTTGTCAAATTAGCAGTTTGCTCTGATCACTATGTAGTCACTTTCGGCTTTCAGGATATAGGGTCACACAAGAGGAGACATGTTTAGCAATTTGACCCCATACTGATAAATAATCAGAACAAAAAAGCAAAGTTTGGGAACTGTATTATTTAGTTTAGGAGGCATAAAGCAGCTTACATATGTTTCCATGTAGGATGAGTTCAAGTCCGTGCTCAAATGGCCAGCCAACAAAATAGGGAAATCTGTGGTCATTAGGATTAAGAAATGGATCCAGGTATAGAAAATTGTACTTGGGAGTTAGATTAAAAATAAAAGAATGTAACTGAGACAGATCCTGTATTGCATGTACAATTTGATGTATAAACAAGAATGCATGTCACTATATAACACCATTTGCCAGGATAAGTGGACTTATTTAAAACAGTGCTTCTGAGTCAAACACCTTAAAGCCTCCAAACTTGCAGCTTTTGGGCTAATGGAAGAATACTAGTGTTTTCTGGGGTGAACAAAGAAGAAATACACACTCATATGAAGCAAATAGAATGATGAGAGACTGTTGTAAGACCCATTCCTCACAGGAAGAACCTCCTGAAGAGAACTCTATGAAAGTGTTTTTCTTACTCTATACAGTGTACCCTGGTCTCAATGAAGGACTTGGAGACGTTTTTTTTTTTTAACTCATTCAGTATTCATCTACCTTCACCTCATTTTCTCATGGAGTAGCCCTTTTCTGCACATTAAATTGCAATACTACCGAACACACAGATTGTCTGTAAATAAACTTTCGCTGAGGTTTTGTGATCTTGAGGGCAGCATGCTTATTGTCTGGGGTTGGGGGGGTTCATTAATTTTTACAACTCATTTAAAAGGGCCAAGTAAGTTTTGAGTTTTTTTATTTCAAATGTTAAAACATATCTCACCATCTTCCATTATTAGTAAAATTATTTTATGATAAACAGTTTTTGTAATACTCCATCTTAATTGATCAAAGTTAATTCAGGTGTAAGGCAAGGCTATATTTTTCTTTTAAGTTATTTAATACTTAATTTGTTGAATCTTTGCTCGATTTTATAATCTTTAAAATCAATATCCACCATCTCATTTTATTTTAGAATTATGAACTTTGTAGACCATACCTATCAGCTGTCCCTGATTTTCAATGACATCCTTGATTTTGACTGAAATTTTAGCTCTGTCCCTCTTAATCCCACCTAAAAGTGGTGACGTTTGGAGAAAAGTTGATGAATTACACTTAATAAATAATGACAATAATTAGAGTTCTTTTACTTTAGAAGAATGCATATTCACTCATTTTCTTTTATTTTGTCAATGTCTTAAGTTAATAATACTAATATAATAATATATGAAACGTGTCCCTGATTATTTCTAGATTTGTCCCTGATTCTGTTAGAATTTGTCCCTTTTTGGTTGAGATGTATGTTGTAGACATTATACTGATTTGTGCATTTTGTCCTGGCTCAGACATTCGTCTATACTGACTGCTATAATCAGTATTGCCTAATTTAAATTACATGCTTAATTTGTCCAATCCCCTTTATTTGACACAAGTTAATAACTGTCCCTTTTTGAATATATTAGAGTTTCCCCATTTAAACAGTTAATACCATTAACTATCTTGGTGAAACTTTTATTAAAGCATTACTTTATTTAATAACAGTATTTTTGCAATATAGAAGTTATAGTCACTGACACTGAACAGAGCTGTTGGACATGCTCCACTTAAAAAAGTCCCAGTCCCTATGAGCTACACACTCTAGGGACCTAAACCTTGTCACCACAATAAACAGAACATGCCGGAGGGATAGATTCCTGTCCCAGAGACTTCCCATATTCTGGAATAAACTACCTATCTATATCAAATAAAGCTCCTCATTAGTACTCTTCAAGAAAAATCTTGATGATTGGATGGGAAATAGGAAATTCACCCCGGGGATCAGTGGCAAAGGAAAATAATTTTCTTGGTTGGCAAAAGTCAGGGTAACTTTTTGGCTGGGCTTTTATAGGCCCTAGGGCCGATAGCCTAGTACCTACCTTTGAACCTTTGAACAATGGAATATATCAAATCTATTTACTCTAAAATGTCAGTACTTCAAACAATTGTTTTCCTGCAATTAATTTCTTTTTGAATTATTTGTCAATCAGTAAGTCTTTTTAAAGTTCCTCATAACCATCTTATTACATTTTTTGGTCTTCTAGGTCATAGCATAGTCCTTATATCTTTACTTTGTTTAAACATGACAATAATTAAGAATTTCTAGCTTTCAGGTATGTTATATTATATTATATTATATTATACTACATTATATATTTCTGATGCTATTAAGCTGAATCTTGTCATACTCCCATGTCTCCAAATTACTGGCTGCCATTATGGGTTCAGGTGTAGGTGAATCACTTACTTTCATATTTATATTTTAACATATCTGTTACTTATTCCCTTCTAATACTTTAAATACAGTAGAGTTTCTTATAGTTATTAAGGGGTTGTTACTTCATTTCAAGACCTAACTAAATTAATGGATTTGTGATTTCATTAGATATTTTCCTGTTTAGTAAAATTGAAAATGTTGCATTTCTTTAACTTTTAAAAATTTTCACTTATTTTTACATTTGCTGGATCTCTATCTTGATATATCTATATAGTTAATAGAGCCTATTATGTATTGTCTAAATCATTAATTAAAGATAAAGCATTAGCAGAAGCTTTTTGAGTAAATGACAACCATTCTCAAATATATGTAAAGTAGAACAGTTTCTTCATTCTGGTATTTGGAACTGTATATTCTGGCAACAATTTGATCTCTATTTATGATAAAATTCAAATTGGACTATTTCTCTCTGAAATTATATTTCACACAGTTTGTGGACTTACTTTGTTTACTATAAGTACTAGTACTACTAGTACAAAGGATTGTTTCCATGTTTGATTATGTATTGTTCCTCTATTTAATTGTTTACTATACAATATGCATAAATTAAGAAGGTGATATTCTTAATATTTCTTATCTTGTATATTCATTCACAATTTTTGGAAATCTTTAATTTCAAAATTGAAATAAAAATTTGCAATTCAAGTTATTTTTAATTAGCACCTTCCTTTCCTGTGAATTCTGTCTGTTGTGGATAACATTGAATTGTCCTCTAGAGTTGTTATAATTCCTGCAATACTTAAATATTACAGAAATGTGAAAAATATCAGATGACTGGAGTACAGTTTGTAGCTTCTGATAAGGGATTTTGAAAAACTTTGAAATATCTGATCATTTTTAAAATAATGTATTTGATGGAGGATACTTGGCAAGATATTTTACATATTCTGTTTAATTTCAGTAATTGTATTTAAATCATACTTTTCTTATGTATTTATTAGATCTTATACTCCTTGTTTTCCCCCTACTCTTTCATGTATTACATGTTATCCTTTTATTTATTTTCTTTGTATGATTTTTGCCCTTATGCCTGCTGACCATCAAGCTCTCCCTCCATGAAACACTGCACTGTCTGGGGGGGGGGGGGCAGCATAAAGGCAGCCATGAGGGTACTTTTTGCTGCAGTTGTCATCATGGTATTGATGTGAGCACTTGATTCAATGCAGAAAATGCCTGTTCCACTCTGTCTGTGCATGCATACTTCTCCCCGGTACAATCAGGTTCCACCACCACCACCAGCTTGGGCAGCCACATCAACAACTTTCCAGCACTTAGCCACCGTATCATAATGAGACTTCCTTCTCCAGTCAAATTGCTGTCATTTGAGTAGCAGCATGAGCCAGGTGTGAATCATCTCCTACCTCAAGATAAGCATGACTCATCTGCTCAACCTGCATCATGAAATACCTGAGCTACTAGATGAACTCGGATCACCTGTGCTGTAACCAGAGTTTTTTCCATCTATAAAAAGATTATATTTTCTATTTATTTTATTTGTTTATTTATTTTGTGGATTTATTCAATACTTTTTTATTCTGGAAAAATTAAAGGACACTGCATTTTAAGATTAAATATCTGAACAAATACTCTGTGCCACTGTTCTTTAGTAATCTTTTAATGTATCTTTAAAAAAATCAAAATAAATGCAGTTAAGGTTTCTAATTTAATATAGTATTAACATGTTATGAGAAACGTACCGGATAAATAGCAGTGCTCATTTATGATTTAATTCATAATGAAAATGTTTAGGTGTACATTTGAAGCACTGGCTATATGATCAAGGGTGTGTTTTTTTTTTTAGCAGCTTTTAATAATATTGATGCATGATACTATCCACACTATTTCATCAGCCACAGAAACTTTTCCACAGTTATCCAAAATAGTTACAAAACTCCAGCAATTTCATAATGTTGAGATTATAGATATAGACATTTTATCTTCTAAAATTGTCACTAAAGATAGAAATTGTGAACTTGTTAGGATATTGCAATCCATAGTTTGTAGAATGTACTTGTATATGATAATTTATGTTTCTTAGCCTGCGTATTACCCCTTTATGCAGCAACCTACTGCACTTGTAATTTTTAAAATAAAAGCAGACCACTAGCAATAGTATTTCTTTGTTTCATTTTTGTTTATTCATCATGTTTGAATTTAATCTCCTACCATTTCCTTTGCTGACTCATTGTCAGCACTGGGTAAAGAAACAGAGACTACCGTTATGTAGTTCACCTTTTTTGCAAGACATTTGCTATCATGAAGTTGGTAATAGAAAGGGGACTGTATGATAGAAACATTGCTCTTATTAAAAAAACACTTTTTAGATAGTTCGTCTTTAAACTGCTTCCATGAGAAGTGATATATTCATCTCACTCAGGATATTATTTGATTTCTGTTAGAAGTCAGTGGCTGAGTATTTTTTTTTTAATGTTGGTGCATTATTCTGGTACTAGGGAAGGGAGAAATCAATTAACTGGAAAGGTGTTCATCATCACTGCTGCAGTACCCTAAGCTATATGGTTTATTCTTGCCAAGGGTATAACAGCCATCCAGCTTCCAAAACTTCAGGGCACCTTCCACAAGCCCAAAACGTTAGGCAGCTCGAACTGAGGTGTCGAAAAAGATAGGTTTGTGTGCCAAGCCATTCAAAGGTTTCCGCTTTTGTGGGGGTTTTTGAGGCTCGACTGTCAGCTTGTGCTGTTCCATTGCTGGGCAGATATGTTCCATTTGGGAAAAAAGTAGCACATTTAATATTTACTGTTTAAAATTGCTTTCCTGGTTAAGAAAGGTGTTTTGTGATTAGGCGTTTGTGTTTTTACTGTCATGTACTTAACTGTACTTTTAACTGGGAGCACACTTTTTCCTCTTATTTTAAAAGTTGTTAAAAACATCCTAAAGCAATTTTTTTCTGTGGAGAAACTGTGTTTGTTGTACTTTATGGGACTGACAATGTGTAGTAAAGTGCTGCTTATTGTGTTTTTACTTGGAAAAACAGGAATTTTATAGCTTTTGTCCCTGGAAAGAGGGGCCATTTTGCAGCTTGAACATGGAAAAAACTATCAGTCCTATGATTGGTTCTTCTTTCAGACACAAAAAGGAAATGTTTAGCAAACAGACTTTGCCACTTCAACAGGCTAGCATTTTACTTCAGACCCAGGTGGGTGACTGCGCTGTGGCCATTAGTTGCACCTCAGACCACTCGTCTTTTACCCTGAGTGCCTTTGGTGTACCGAAAAACACACTCGGTAAAAATAAACAAACTTGTAAAACCCAAGAAAGCCAAACGAGCCACAAAACCCGTAAACAAACTAGGTTTATTCCAATACAATAAAAGTTAAGTGCTTTTCGTTGCCACCAATACGGCAACTTCATCAGACAAGAACTTACAAACACAAGTGAGTTAAATAAGAAAAATCACATGATCAATGTAAGCCGGTCAGCTGAGCTAAATGTGTAGCTCCCAAATGTTAAAACACTGGTTACCTTGTCAGTCGACCTTAAAATATCAATTCCACTTGAATATTAAAAACAATATTTTTAAAATAATAAAGGTACAATACAAAATTAAGAATGAACCAACAATAAAAATGCACTTAGAGAATTTTTTAGAATATGTATTATGAGACTTGTTACGGTACATACATCTTGGCTTCCAAAGTTGACAATGTAGCAAATTCAGGTGTTTAGATATTTTAAAAAAGATTTTGTTACATTCCAAAACCACTAATGCCAAGATAAACACTGGTGTTAGTACAAGTTAGTACAAGTTTAGACTCCAATGAACATTATTATAGATAATTATACAAGATAACAATGTATGGTACTAATAATAAAAAGCCAAAGTTCTCACAGGCTCTGTGTGGAAAAATTTGTAACTAATAGGTACTATAAACTCACAACTTTTAAAATTTACTTGACTTACACTCAAACCAAGGTGCCCGACTCTATCACGCATATTATCTGTCCTTAAAGACTACAAATAGTGAGAATAAGGTTAGTATTGACAAAAGATTTTTATGTATACGTTATCTCACTAGGCTTTTTAATTTAAGAATACATGCTATATTGCATGCCTCGTTGAGGCTTGGTGGTGAAAAGGTGTTAAGCCTGATCTGCCAGGCTAACTCACATTCTTCTAAAAGCCAGTTCGCTGGACCACCCCTAATATTAGTTTCTATGTGGTCGATAACTGTAAACTTGAAGTTGTGGTTAATGTTAACCATAGTATGCCTTGCTAAGGGATTCTCTAATTTCCCTCTATCTATAGCATAAGTTTATTTATTTATTTTTATTTTTACATTTGTTAACCGGGCTAGTCTAACTGGATATATTTCCATTTTCAGTAGAGGCCCGGGGAGAAAAGCTCCAGTGTGTTCATAGACTCTATCGCGGAGTCTTCGTTCGGTTTTCCCTACGTAAAATGCTGCACATGAACTATACTTAGCCAGATAGACTACAAATTTAGAGTTGCAATTAAATTTACCCTTTAGAAAATAAAAATGCCTTTGGTGTCCCACCTGCAGCCATTAGAAAATCATGTTAGTAAATGGAAAATGTTTTCTAGTCAGTGCCAACAACATAACCGGTGCCAAATTTAGGGTTGGTTGTTCTCTTATTTTACACTTTTTGTATGAGTTACTATACTATAGTCTTTCTTACTCCCCCACCAATGTTCATTTAGCAGCCATTTCACCATGCGGCACATGGATCCTCCTCTTTGAAAGCATTCTCATGTCAAAATGTTTTTGAAAGTGGTTTTGCATGTGAGGCCTCCAAGAAGACTGGTAGCCACTCCTTAGAATCATAATTTCATGTTAGAGGTGCTAATACTTGCTTCATTTGAACCACCTGACCTGGCTGACATGAAAGTTTTACTGCTTGCTCTGACCACTGCTGAAGGGTTGTATGAGTTGCAAGCTCTTATGGTGAGTCAACCCCATGTCACTTTCCACAGAGACAGGGTTTCTTTGAAAACTAATTATGGATAAAGTGGTAGCTGCGTCTACTTTAAGGTAAACCTGTCCATCTCCTTATTTCTTTTCTGAACCTAAAATGATGGAGAAAGGATACTCCATACATTAGATATTCAAAAACGACACAGGTAATATCTTCATTGAACTAAATCCTTCAGGTCTTCTGATCAATTTTTAATTTCTTGTGAACAAAAGAAGAAGGAACAACCTGTGTCAAAACAGACTATTTCAAGATAGTTGTCTAAGACTATTACGTTTTGTTATACTTACCACAACAAAACTATTCTAATCAGGGTCAAGGCCCACTCTGCAAGCGCCTTTGCTTCATTTATGGCTTTTTGTAAAGGGTTGAATTCTAGAAGTATTCTAGAAGCTGCAACTTGGTCCTCTGTAAACACTTTTACAAAGTATTATAAGCTTGATTGCTTCTCTAGGACTAGATCAGACTTTGCTATTACAATTCTGCAGGGGCTCCTGAACTCTTTTCCTTACCCCTTACAAATTCAGTAAGCTAATGGTACTGATGTAGTAATCAATATGCATAACATAGTAGTATACGTAAACGTACCATAATAGGAGATGTTTGAATGATACCTGCTTTAGTAGCTGCTACATCCTTACACCCCCCCCCTTTTTTTTTGGAGTATTTGAGGTGTGTGTGTGTGTGTGTGTGTGTTTATTTTTACTCCTAGCTATGTCCTGTTAGGGCTCAGCCTCCCTACCTCAGCTGCCATGAAAGCTCTGAAGGCCTTGGCTCTCAAACCTGTCTTTTTAGCCAGCTCAGCCTGAGCTGCCTAATGGATTAAGTTCGCAGAAGATATGCTGAGGCTTTGGAAGCTGGCCAACTGTTATAGCTAAAGCTATTGCAGCAGTGACCATTTTAACATTTACTGTTATGGTAAGTTTACTTACACAGCCGTACTTTCTGCGTATTCTAGATTGATGTAGGAAATACTGAGTAGTCGACTCTCAGGATCAAGCCATTTGGCATTAAGCTTCAGCTGGTTAAGCAAAGCTTGGGCCATGCTAAACTGCCAAGATACATTCTCACAAAACTGAAGCCAAGAGTGCATCCCCTGGCCCATGCATCTTCTAAAAAAAGCAAAAGATGGGTGCGAACTTGAAGCCTTGCTAGCAATGATGAGCTCAGAACCTGTGAGATAAGGGGTCATTTTAATGCTGGATTTACCTTTTGGAGAGCTAGGCTATAACATGCTTTCTTAAGTGTTTTTGCTTATGGAAATGCTCTGACATATGTCCAGCATTGCATGGAGGACCATTTTGCTGCAGAGCTCTTGACAGATGCCAACTTTTGTTTGAAAGTTCCTGTGTAGGAAAATTGATGGTCAGATAACACTGTTTCAGTGCTGAGCAGATAAGCTCCCTTCAGGGGGAAAATATTTCCACCTTATTTTTTGTGACAGAACATGCACTTTTTCTGAAAAATATATATATATATTTAATCTAGGAAAAAGTGTTTTTTGACAGGTGACTTTTGTTCACTTGTAAATGAGATGGTCACTTATTACTTTTGTGGTTAAAACGTTAAAACTTATTTTAAACTACCTTTTCTGTGGAGAAACTGGTAATGCTACTGCAGGTTTAGTTTGTTGTCATTCTGGACAGCAGGTTGGTGTTTCACTTCTTCTCTGAATCCTGGTTTGATTGCTCCTCTACCTGCTTTTTGGTACATATTATTAATGTAGTGTGTGTTTGTGGTTTAGTGGTGCGGGAGTTGTCTAGTTGTTTTTAGCTAGTTGGTTAGAATAAGTTAGGTAGGTGTGCTTCCCGCCTTTTGGGACTTGTCCTGTGTGGCATTGTTTGCTGTGTTTTTGAGTAGATTAAGTAGGTGCCAACTTGCACAGCAACATCTTGGAGATGAGAGCAGTGCTTCTTACATTACAGGCTTTTCAGGACAATCTCGCCATCTCCTCAAGGGTGTGGTGTCTGTCGATATGGACAATATGTCAGTCTGATATCTGAACAAACAGGGGGAACCAGTCATGCCGTCTTTGTCAGGAGGCCATGAGGGTCTACAATGGGTGATTTTGACTCAACAGTTTCTGATTGCAATGCATGTCTCTGGGCAATCCAGTATATTAGTGGACAGCTTGAGCAAGAACATTGTCATTCCTCAAGAGTAGTCCCTGAATCCATGGGTTGCTGCTCAAAATTTTCAGCCTTAGGGCAGTCCATGTTGCAACCTTTTTGCTTCTCCTTCCATCACCAAGTGTAGCAGCTACTATGCCCTAGTTCTTCCTCAAGCACACTCACCCAAGGATGCTTTCCTGTATGTTGGCTCCTGGATCTTCTGTATATGTATCCCCCAACCTCAATTGATAATAAAGATCTAATGTTATCCTAGTCACCATTCATAACGTCTGGGTCTAGGATCTGACATCGGATCCAAGCTGGCATACTTTAGACAACAGCTTAGCTCAAGCTCCTCCCCTCCCAAGATGCTCTGCTGCCGTCTAATCCCTCAGATCTCGTTTGCCCCTTTTGCATGTCAGATGCAGTTCACTCAACTCCTCATGGTGTTCCATTATTTCTGTGAGTGGGTGTGCTTTTCTTGTGGGTTATCTAACCTCTTGACTTAGTTTTGATTATTTTTAGTGTCTTGCTAGTTTAGTTGCTAGTTCCCAATCATCTTTCCTCTCCTGTTTCTTTTGTTAGTTGTTTGGCACCTTTTTTCCCTTTTAGGGGTAGTTGTTGTCTTGGTCTGTTTTTCTGTAGACTTTTTCTATTTAGTTTTTAAGGTTAGCTAGTGGATAGTGAATTAGGATGGCTCTTTGGTGTTTTTGGACTGTTGGCCTGTTTTTAGTGTTTTGGACTTCGGCTGTTCCCTTGGTGTTGTTTGCCTTGGCTTATCTCCATGTTGGAGAAACCCTTAGGCTTGAAGAGGTGCTCCTCATGTGATCTGAAGATGCCTGTCTCCGACTCACACGAGGAGTGCCTCTGTTGTCTTGGCACCAACCGTCTGGAGGTTGAATGTGGCATTTATGCTGGGTTCAATCCCAGAGCCCTGGTCAACCATCGAAACAAGCTTTTACTAAAAAGCTTGGTCAAGGGGGGCCCTTTGGTCAAAGACACCGCGACCAAATCAGGCTCCTCTGGATATAAGAGAAAGGACCCCCCTCCTCTTCTTTAGGGGAGGCTCCTTCCAAGCTACCCAGGCTGTCAGATCCCAGGTCCCTGGATCTGACTCCAGCCTCTGCAGTGTCAGATCCAAGAGCTTCAGATCCGAGAGAACTTCCAGAGAGTTGACTCCCGGATCCAAGGCCTCGGCTTCCAAGTCTTCGGATTTGAGGGTTTTGCCCTTGACTCCTGGATTCAAGACTTCCAGTTTGAAGCCTTCAGATCTGGCAAAGACTATGCTTGCTATGGATCTGACCTTCTTGGATCCAAGGGATGCGAGAACTACTTCCTCAGATCCTCTAGTTTACACGGGCCAAATTTCGCCGGATCTGAGACCTGTGCAGGATCCCATTGTTATGGAAGATTTTCCTACACTCCCTCTGGGAGAGGATCAGTTGTTTACCCCTCCACACAGGGGCCTTTCTCTAGACCGTAGAAGGAGATCCTCGGGATCACGGCACGGTTCTCCAACAAGGTCTTCCATTTTCTCCCGGTCATCCAGGAGCATCCTGCCTGCAGTTATGGACAGGATGATACGGTCCATCTTAAAGGCTGAAATTGAGTTTGGGCTTTTGGCTTCCCAGGCTCACAGGTTCAGGGAGACCTCTACCCCTCCCCACTTTCCTTTTTCTCATCCGACCTTACATATTTTGGACTCTCAGGACCAGTGCTCTGCGTGGAGGCAATGGGGGTCTCTGGGACCCCTTTTGTCCCTACCCCATCAGGGTCTATGGCTGGTTCTGTTTTTATTCCCCTGGGACAGGCGGGGCCACTGGTTTGGGTCATCACCCCAGAGTCTGTGGGGGTGGGTTTGAGCCCAAATTTTTCAGATCATTCTCTGCCCCCTTGGTGCTTTGGCACTTAACAGCTCTAGGCCGGCTCTGTCTGGAGGGTTGGTGGTTCTGGTGGGGGTTGGCTCCTTCTTCTGTTGTGGTGTTAACAGGGGAGGGGGATGAGACCTCTTCCAGTCCTTACATGTTCTGAACAGTGGAAAGATCCCTATCTGTGGTCAGAGTAGCCTCCCCCACTCACTGTGCTCCTTCCCAGCCCCAGACTTTGAGTGGACCCACTCATCCTGCTACCGGTCAGCCCAATCTGGTCTAGCCTCGGGGGGGGGAGCTTCCCCATAGGGCTCCCCTCCTCTTCCAAATCTTCCCCTCAGTCCCCCGTGGAGGAAATCCCTCATGGAGGAAACGGATGCCAGTGAGGGGGACGGGTCCCCAAGGTCACCGCCTGATGATATCTCCTTCTGAGACATACTGGAGAGTCTTAAAGCTAAGGGTGGTTGGTCTGCCCAGCCCCCATCCTCTGAGGAAACTGTGTTTCTGGAGGCATTCGGTACGGGCCCATCTACCTCTTGGGTGTCCCCCCCTGCTGACCCTTTAATCAATCTTGTCACCAGCAGGGCCTGGAAGGAACCCGATACCGTGAAGCCAGTGTCTAAAAGAGCCGATAAATTTTTAAGCCCTCCTTCAGATAAAGCCTTCTGGTCCAAGGTGGTTCCTGTTGATGCAATGAGCTGGCAGAACTGAGTTCATCTGTCCACCCTCCCAATTGTGAATTGAGAGCACTGGACAAGTTTGGAAAGCGGGTGTTCGCATCAGCTTATTTTAGCCTGCAAGCCTTGAACTACTTGACTCATTTAACCCATCTCCAGAGGGGCTAGATTAAGGAACTTTCAACTTCCTTCGCAGAGTCCATGCCTGCGGAGGACTTTAAATCCATTTCTCCCAAGCTGATCACTCTTACATCTATAGCCAACTCATTCATGAGATTAATCTCCAACATCACAGAGGGTTCCTCACAGGCAGCAGGTACATGTATTGCCATCAGGCGCCATGCGTGGCTGTGTTTGTGCAGGTTTGCAGAGGCCTTCAAAGTGTCTTTCACCAACACCCCTTTTGATGGGTCCACCCTTTTTAAACCCAGCATTAAGGCGACTTTGACCCACAGTGAACAAGAGGGGAAGACGTTGTCAGCTGTCAGGATCAAATTTTCTACTCCCCAAAGGTCTAGACCCAAAAGGGAATAGGAAGATGTGGTTCCACAAGTCTGTCTTCCTTTCAGGAGGTTCAAGAGAATTCCTCTTCCAGGGGACAGAGGAGAGGTTTCACTGATAGATGCCGCTGTAGAGGCAGGGGAGGACTGCAAAACCAGGGTTCCAGGGAGCCATTCTCTGAGAAACCCTTTCAACGTCCCTGAGGCATTGCCTAACTGTCCCTCCCTGGAGGCAGTCGGGGGTTGCTTGGCACTGCACACCTTAGCCTGGAATAATATCACAAATGATCAGTGGGTGCTAAGAATTATATCCAGGGTTATTACATTCACTTTTCAGAAACCCCGCCAAAGAGCAGAATTCTCCCAGATGCACCACCCAGTCTAGACGTCTCCACCTTCCTTCACAAAAGAGCCATCCAAAGGGTCCCCACAGGATGATCCAGAACTTACTCCCACTTCTTTTTAGTACCCAAGAAAACAGGACCTATCTGTCAAGAAGTCGAAGTTTCAGATGGTCACTGTGCAGTCCATTGTGCCTCTTTTGTACAAGAATGACTGGATGTGCTCTGTGGATCTCCAGGATGCATACCAAAATAGACAGGCAATCCAGGTGATTCTTCCACTTTTGCTTAGGAGCCAATCACTTCCAGTTCAGAGCCCTACCCTTTGGGCTCACCACAGCCCCCTGGTTGTTCACCAAATGCATGGCAGTGGTGGCAGCTCATCTCAGGCTACAGGAATTCCAGGTGTTTCCCTACCTAGATGATTGGCTGTTTATAGCCCCTACAAAGCATCAACTGGTGGAGAACATATGCTTCCTTCTTCATCTCTTTGATCAGCTGGGGATAACAGTGAATCTGGCCAAATCTTCCCTGACTCCTTCTGAACAACTGGAATTTATAGGCACAAAGTTGGACACTACCTTAGAGATTGCAGCCCTTTCTCTCTGACAGGTACTTCTTATTCAGTCTCATGTTCGGGCCGTTCTGGAGCAAACTCGTCCTCCAGTATTTCTCATTCTCAGGGCATCGGGATCCATGGCAGCTGCCATTTATCTGATGCCACTGTCCAGATATTGTATGAGGGTGCTGCAGTTGACCCTGGCAGTCCAGTGGTCCCTCCTTTCTCATTCTCTGTCAGTTCCCATTTTTCTCACTCCAGTTTGGTGGAAGCACCTGTCTTGGTGGATTGATTCCCCAGATCTCCTAAAGGGCAGGTCATTTTCTCCTCCCAGTCCTATGGCCATGGTGACCACGGATGCTTCCCTCTAGGGGTGGGGGTGGGGCATTTTTCAGTGAAAGACTGTCCAAAGTACATGGTCCCATGCAGAGACCAAACTGCACACAAACGTTCTGGAGATGAGAACAGTCCTTTTGTTGTTGCAGGTATGTCAGGACTGTCTCCCTCTGGGAAGGATAGCAGTTCATACAGACAACATGGCTGTTGTATGGTACATAAACAAACAAGGGGGCACACATTCTTATCTGCTGTGTCGCGATGCTATGAGAGTTTGGGAATGGGTAATGTCCTCAGGGCACTTTCTCCTTGCAACACACATTCCCAGAGTGTACAACGTGCTGGCAGACAAGCTGAGCAGGGCTATTCTGACCCCTCATTAGTGGTCCCTGAATCCATTAGTAGTGAAGCCATCTTCCATCGGTGGGGCCAACCGAGCTGCAATCTGTTTGCATTCCCTTTGACTCACAAATGCAGCAGTTACTTTGCCTTGATCCCCTCAGAGGGGGAGTCCCCCAGGGACGCACTAACTCACGATTGGCCTCTGATTCTCCTTTATGCATTTCCACCATTACCTTTAATTCACAGAGTTCTTCAGAAAGTCAGATGCCTCAGGACTCAGTTGATCATCTTTGCCTCCTTCTGGCCTTGGCAGGTGTGGTTCCTTCTCTTAATGTCTCATCTGAAGCATCCTCATTAGGTAATCGATCTGATGCTGGATCTAATCTCCCATCTGTCATTACGACAACTCCCGAATCTACAGCCCCTCTGTCTGACAGCTTGGTTTGTCCACTTCCAGTGATTTTGGCTAAGTCCAGGCTAGCTTTGCCTGTGAGGGACATTATCATTGCTTCCCAGGAGTCTTCCACTCTATTCCTGATATTCTCCTTTTCTTGGCTCCTCTTTATAAGGAGGGTGCTAGTTTCTGTACGATCAAGTTCATTTGGCAGCAATTTTTAATTTTCATCTCAACAGCAATCCTACCTTTTCTTCCCGGCTCTGCAAAGCCTTTTTGAAAGGTGTGTTTTTGTTACACACCCAGTCAAGGACCTTTCTCCTCCCTGGGATCTTTCTCTGGTGCTGCAGTCTTTAACTAAACCCCCCTTTGAGCCTGCTGCATCTTGCGATTTTAAATTACATTCTTTGAAAACTGTCTTTTTAGTGGTTATTACCTCAGCTAAGAGAGTATCAGAGTTGCAGGCTGTTACAATTAAGCCTCGTTGCTTAATATTTCATAAAGACAGAGTGGCTTTGAAACCCAGTCCATTTCTAGGGAGGTTATTGTCATCAATTCTGGGTCTGTTTCTTCCAGAATTCCTGTCAGAAAGCAAATAAAATATAAGCTTATGACACTGGACGGAAGTAATTTATTGGGCAGTAGCCACTCCCTCCCTCCTTCCAGCTTGGGTGATAATCATTTGAAATGTTGGGACCAGCTAGAGTGAGTCCCAAAACACAGAAACTAAATGGCCGAAGTAACACACTTACATGTACTAAGTCTGAGATGCCATTTCTCTGAATATTCCCTTTTCTCTGAGATATGGCGGTCTCAGAGTTGGTTTATATAATTTTATTTTTTTTGGGGGGGGGGGGCTTGTGCCCCCTTCAAAAAGAAGTATTAAGGAGAAGAGTGGTTTTCAGAATTCTCATTTATGTGTTTTTGGTCTTTTTTTTGACTTGTCATTACTCGGCATTTCGAGTGAAAACATTTCAGTGAGTTGCCATTTGGACATGCAGAAGATCCCCTGAAGCTCTGGAAGTTGGCTGGTTACTATATCCTTTGCAGGATGTAACCCATATAGCTAAGGCTACTGCAGCAGTGATAATTCAAACATCTACTGTTATGATCAGTTCAACTTATGCAACTATACCTTATCAAGCAATATCTTATATGCCCTACCAGTTATCCCTTTTTAACAGCTGCTTCTGTTCTTGATTCAGCTAAAAACTCTACCAGAGCAAGTCTTTCACTTAGGATTCCCCCCTATCCCTTTCTCCTTGCCTGTACTCTGATATCAATCCCTGATAGGGAAGGCAGTCAGTAGCTTACAGTCCAAATGTCCTCTTGGCCTCATCTCATCTCATTCTTTTACCTTTCCCTGTCCAGTTATTTGCTCCCAACACCTTGGTTTCTTTGTCAGTTTTCACCTGTACATTCCAGCCCATTAACTATTCTCTGTACCCCCTACTTCCAGTCATCCTTATCTGAAAAACCTCCTTTCTCCATCCTCTTGTTGGCTTAGTTCTTAGAGTACTTTTACTGTTTTATGAATATGATATTCTGTATGGCTGTTCATAGGTTCATGGGTTCATAAGTGTTTACTAAGCTAACAACCACAAGGGCCTTTTTAAACCTTGCCATCCATCCCAAATCTTTGACAAGTTCTGATATCCTTGATAAGTGTAAGCATGGGCCAGGGAGATGAACCATTTACAGGTTACCTGTGTCCATTAGAGACATAGGTGCCAAACCAGGGATGAATTTCTGGTTTCCCATCCAGTTGTCCAAATTGCACTTGAATTAGGTTAGGGAGGAACTCTGCTTCACATGAATGGGGAGCCTGTTACATAGATGCGGTAATCTCTGGGATACATACCTATCTCTCCAGTGGGACTTATTTATATCATAGGCAAAGTTTAAGTCCTTAGAACAGGTAATTCTGGTGCTGTTCGTTTTGTGGAAATGCATGAGGTCCATCAGAGTGGGGTCTGACAATGCCCTGTATGCCAGGCATAGATCTTCCCTCAAAAGCCTGTAGGAGACAGAATACAGAGATAGGGCCTTGAGGCAGTCTGCATAAGACATTTTACTTATGCCCTGTATATAAAATGTTATTATTCTCCTTAAGGACTTGCATCCAAAATCAAACTCTCTTTTTCTTGAATTTCCTCGTTTCTTCATCATGTCTTTCCTGTTTGAGTTATAACCTTCTGCTTGTGTTATGTATTTGAGCCTTAATTGTGTAGCTCTAAAATACACCTTCAAATCAGGTAATCCTACATCACCTTGTTCTTTTGGAAGGATTCATTTATCCTACTTGATTCTTATCCTCTTCCCCTCCCAGGTTAATTCCTTCAATCCATTATTAATTATTGTCCATAACTTCTCTGATTGATAAAAATATGCCTGATTTAGATATAAAACTAAATAGACTAAAACATTTTCACTGTTTGTATCTTACTATCCATATCCATACACAATAATTTGTAGTTTCTAAATATTTGTATTATCTCAGGTGCAAAATAATAACATCTGCAAATAAAGGCAGCTTTTTTTGATTGCCATACCAATTATATCCGTGAATTTCATAGCCCCTTATTTCCTTTCCCAGTGGCTCTAAATATAAAGCAAATAATAAAGAGGAAAGAGGACACCCTTACCTGGTTCCTCTGTTCAGACAGAACTTATCAGAGAGGAGCCCTCCCACTTTAATTCTTGCCTGCAATCCTTCATATATCATTCTAAGTAACCTTATTATTGTGTTAGGAAATGCAAATGCTTCCACTGCCATAACCATAAAATCCCAGCTTACTCTGTCAGATGCTTTCTCTACATCAAGAACCACCAACAGCAGTGGTATATTCGTACATTCTGCTTCCCTCTAGATCATAAGTGTTCTGTTAACATTGTCAAACGTTTGCTTCCCCTCCACAAAGTCACATTGATTCTTATCTATCAATTTTGTCAACATCTTTGTCATTCTTTTAGCTAGAATAGATATAAACACGTTATAATTATGGTTTAAAATTGAAATGGATCTATACAAAACTGGGTCTGACGGTCTTTATTGTCTTTAGGTATTACAGCCACCACAGCTTTCTTGCAAGATGTTGGTGCTTCCCTTCCTTTTAAAATACTGTTAAACAAAACTTTCCACATCTTTATCACTTTCTGCCCTTCTAATTATTAAACTTCCATAGTGTTCCTGGAGGCTTTCCTTCAGATTGATTATACATCACTGCTTTTATTTAATCTCCTCCTATCTTATCTGTTAATCATTGAGCCTAATTTACCTCTAAATACTTCAGTTTGTGCTCTTTTTTTATTTACACATTTCTTTGTTTTATACAGATGTTCATAAAACTTCCAAATTTTCTCAACAGGATTTGTGGTTCTTTTTCTTCTTATAGGCTCCCTAAGACAGGCAACAGCCCTTTCCAATGTATGTTGTTTGAGTCATTGTGCTAAATGTTTTTGTGCTCTGTAGTTATTTAACAGTTGTCTTTCTAAACTCATGTATATTAACCAGATGCTCCCTTATTTTCTCTTCTGCAGTTGTGCCTCTTCTTGTTCTTTGAGCTTCCCCTTATTCTGTAACATGTTAACCTTTTTCAGCACCTCTAACTAATATGTATTACTTCTTAACCATATATCTTTCTCTTTTTTTTTCTACCTCATTTTTAAACTCCATTTTCATTTTATCCTTCTTAGTAGCTATAACTTCTGAAGAAATGTCTGTTTTCCATAATAACTGTTAAATAATTACCACTACACATTGTTGCATCACAGCAAGAGGTTCTCTGGTTCAATTCTTGGCTGGGGTGCTTTCTGTGTGGAGTCTGCATGTCTTCCCTGAGTTCACATGGGTTTCCTCCAGGTGCTCTGGTTTCCTTCCAAATTCCAAAGACATGCAGTACGTGGATTGGACACTCTAAATTGACCCTAGGTGTGTGTGTGTGTGTGTGTGTGTGTGTGTGTGTGTGTGTGTGTGTGTGTGTGTGTGTGTGTGTGTTTGTGTGTGTGTGTGTGTGTCTGTTTGTGTGCGTGTGTGAGTGTATCTGGTGCACCCTCTGAGGAGGGTTGGGCCTTGGGCTAGCAACCTGAGCCAGTAAAACCTGTAGCTGTTATAGAAACAACGAGCGCTGAAAGGTGCTCGTTGTCCAATGTACCACATGGTGCTTAAATGTGTAAGAGAGAGAGACAACAACTATAATAAGTATTTCCCACCTATTTTACATGAGAGTTTGTTTGAATGTGTATTTCCAACTTTTGTGTTACATGCACACACTAATGTTTGGCAAGCTGATCTTTTTTTATACAGTTTGGTTCCCCCTCCATTTGAACCTATATCACATTTTTCAAGACTTTTTGTTTTAATGAAAACCCTCAAACAGAAAAACTCAGTATCTCTTCAGAATATCCCCCATAACTTATTAACTTAGAACAAACACACAAAACTATGTACATCTTCAAAACATGAAGTTTTTACCCTACAGGTAGGAACAATTGCTCCAAAGCAACAGCTGCACCCACAGGCATTATTTATCATAAAATTAAGGTTACTCATGTTAAAGTGCATGTTACTGCTCCCAGTTACACTTATTGATGTTTCTTTTCTTATTTCTATTCCCCTACCAGGTGTAAAAACAGCTTGTATGCTTTCAGAAAACACCAAATTTTAACCTTACAAAAAAGTGCACTGGCTATCTTTAAATAAAACTGAATTATACATTATTAAATGCATTAAAGTTTTAAGGCTACTATGGAAGCTGCTATCTGTTGTAAAACTCAACATGTTGAAAAGCAGAAAGTCCCATTCAGGCTTCATGTCTGAGAGGGACTTCATGCCTTTCAGTGTGTTGAGTTTTATAGTTGGCGAATAGTTAATATTTTTAGGTGCTTGTCCATTTTTTTGGTTTGTAAGCTGCTATCTGTTATTGAAGTTCAATAATTTCAAACTTTATTTTCACTGAATTGCTTGCCTTTGTACGTTTAAAATTTGCATTCTCCTTAGCAAAGAATGCTCAGAACTCTCAGAATTAGTTGCTTGTACCTGCAAATAGCTCAGCTCCATGGAAACAAAGTCAGCAATGAGAAGGAAAAAAAGCCAACAACCCTGCAGATGCATGAAGGAATCCTTGTCGATTTCACTCGGCGCAGAACAGACTCTACAACTGCTTTCAGCCGTAGACTTCTTGACTCCAACTGAACATTTTTTAGTACAGTAAAACAAGCTAGAGATGCTGCTATCTGTTATAAAACTCAACATGTTTATAAAGCAGAAAGTCCAACTCAGGCTTCATGTCTGAGAGGGACTTTCTGCTTTTCAATGCTTTGGGTTTTATAGTTGGTGAATAGTTCACATTGTTTCGGTGCCTGTCCATTTTTTAGTTTGTAAGCTGCTATCTGTTATTCAAGTTCAATAGTTTTAAACTTTATTTTCACTGAACTGCTTGCTCTTGCACCTTTAAATTTTGCATTCCCCTCAACAAAAAATGCTTATAAGTGTCAAGATTAATTGTTTGTACCTGCAAACAGCTTACCTCCATGAAACAGAATCTACAACAGCTTTCAGCTGTAGACTTCTTGACTCCTACTGAACATTTATTAATGCAGTAAAACAAGTTGATATCATTGCACATGTAAGAAACTTAACATTTCTCATAGCTTTCATCATTTTGTCTTATTTTTCAAGCCCATTTGCTTACAGAAACACTGGTTTATAGATTAAAGCCAAGGACATTAATCCAGACATTTACCTTTTCAAAAATAATAGAAAATGTCTAGACCAGATTCAATAAAGCCTACACTAAGTGCACACCAAGTGCACACTAAGCATACACTACATACTCTATATGCATTCAGTAAAATTCTTAACACATTTTTTGTGCTTTTTAGGCACTCAGATTACACTAAGTGTACATGTAGTCTACCCTTTGTGGTAACCTTTATGAATTGCTGTCAATATTTAAAGCTGCAAGAATATCAGTAGGAAAACTAAAATTAGGAGGAAGAAGGTCTGTGTTATTTCTGTGTTGTCTGCTCACTCAGAACAGTGTACACTTAGTGTAGGCTTTATTGAATCTGGTCTCTCAATTCTACATGTATATAATCGGTGTATGTTTGTACCTAGCAGCCCAAGATCTCAGCATATTAACTTAAACTTGCTTTTGTCCAACCTTTCTTCTTGTATTACAATGTAAATCCTATATGACTTACAACTAAAACAGTAGTTGTTTACTTTAATATCTTTATTACATCAGTGAAAAGACTCCCCACCCCCACATTTAAAATATCCCTGACTAAATATTACACAAAACTAAATTGATATATAACATGTAGTTTATATCATGAAATGTTTTATACAGATACTATTAATTACAAAAATTGTTTTATTTACATTTACTTTTTTCCCTTTTAGTGCCCTTCTAAACATCAAGGGCATATGCTTTACAGTCCACCCACAAGTTTAACAAAGTAAACAGAAGTCCAGTCTTTCTCAACCACTTTTTCTTGCACTGAGTTTGAAACTCTTATGGTGGGTCGACCTTATCTTGTTTTCACAAAGATAGCTTTCCTTAAGAACTAATCCTTCATATATGTTTAAAGTGGTGTTTGAGTTTACTTCAAGCAAAGCTTTCTATCTCCCTGTCATCTTTCCAGAACATAAGGATGATGGAGAAGGAACACTCCGTACCCTGGAGGTTCACAGACAGCTCAGCTACTATATTGACAGAACAAAATATTTTAGGAACCCTAATCAGTTCTTCATTGTTTCTGAAAGTGAGAGATAAGGACAACCTGTGCCAAAACAGATTATTCCCAAGTTGTTGTCACAAACAATTACCCTTTGTTAAACCAACAAAATAAGACCATTCCAGGTAGCATCAAGTGCCATTCTACCAGGCCTCTGGCTTCATCTCTGGCTTTTTGGAAAGGGCTGATACTACAGAGGTTCCTGGGCCCCCATCATTCATCCTCCCAATCAGTCTAAGCTATGATAATATACCCATATAGCCAAGGTTACTGCAGCAGTGATCCACATGATGAGCATAGTACAGTTGTGTAAGTCATGTTAGCATAACAGCTGATGTTCAAATGATCTCTACAGCAGTTGCTACTCCCTCCCTCCCTCCATCTCCCTTATTTTTGTATATATTTTATATTGTATATGTTTGTTGCCAGGGTGAGAACCTTTATTTTTATTCTCATATCTTTGTCCTTCTCAGGGCTTTTGCCTTCATCTCTCTGTTGGCACAAAAGCTCTGAAAGGCTTGGAGCCCAAACCTGCCTTTTTAGTCAGCTCAGCTCAGCTCAGCTCAAGCTAACAGTTTGAGTGAATAGATGTGCCCTGAAGCTTTTAAAACTGGCCAGCTCATATATCCTTAGCAGTATATAACCCATATAGCTAAGGCTACTGCAGCAGTGATCATACAAACTCTACTGTTATTTGTAAGTTTAATTACATAACTGTAAGTTAATGTGAATCTCTGCAGTTGTGTGTTTCTATACATTTTATTCATCTGGGGTTGCAGCAGCTCAGAGAAAAAGATATCTTTGAAGTATTCCTCTTTCTCTGGTGTAGCATGTCTTTGGAATAAGAATTATTAAGTAGCAATGTGAAATTTGAAGTTGTCCATATGTGAGTGCATGGAGGTATAGCATGCATATATATGAATTGGTGCACACATTATCAAGCATTGTCAAGTTAGAGACTGAGATAAGGACTTTAACATCATAAAACTTTACTGCAGACTTCCACAGACCCCAGGGACACATGGCAAACTATCCAGTTATTATTACCTCCCTTAAAGATATGCAAACATTAATGTATTACATATAACTGTATGTGCAACATCCCACTTATTTTAGAAACCATAACAGTGTAATTAAAATACATGGGCAGATTCAGAACATACTAGTGTATGACTGCACTGTTTATGTCATGTGATACACACAGAATAAAACTGAGCAATGAAAAGCAAGCCGCTTGATTTTAGAAAAATACATATTTCACATTTTGTTATTTATAGTCAGTACAATGAATTTGGGTTTGAATTAGTCTTAGAAACCTAAAGTATCTATAAGTAGCAAATTCGTAAGCAATGCCATTTTAATAACTTAATTTTTAACAGAAAACTTTTTCTTATTGCCACAAATGTAGATTCTTCTTGAAATTAACTGTTTTTCATGAAGACATTTTCAGCAGGAGAAAGCAGCACATTATCCTTTTCTTGGCTCTTATGCAGTTGATTATCTCCTGAGTTCAGTATATTAGTCAGATGTTTCCACTTTACTCTGCACACTTCCATATCAGGGCCTTGAATATATACAGTCTAAGATGCTATGTGTAACCAATCACAATATCATAAACTGAGCCTTTAACACCAATCAAGACCGATTTTCATGTAGTTAACATCACTACTGTTTCTTATTTCTGTAAAAATGAAAACCTTTTGAATGATCTGTCATAGTAGAATTTCTTTTCACACCCTTTCCTCCTATGACAACATCTCAGCATTGTGTTTACTGTCAGGAACTGGTAGAGAAAAGGAATGATATAAACTGATCTTTAGACATCTGTCTGTTAACAGTCCTGCCAGAGATAGACCCTTTGCTAAAATGGGGCATTTCCTTATCTGAGAATAAAAAATAACAATATGATGATACAGAACAGCCAGTTTCCTAGATAAGATTTTACAGTTAGGAACATTTCCCCACTTGTCAGTTGCTTTGAAGACAGCTAGAACTCAAGGTAATGTGCTTGAAATCACACTGATTCTTGACACTGCAGTTTCTGACTACAAAATCGAGGATTTTATATTATACAACTTCATCAGGAAATCCACATCTTACAAGCATCAGTTTCAATACTGCATTAGCACTTTTAGTCCAACATTAGTGTCGGATATTATCAGTTTCCTGTCCAGAATTTACAATTGTTAACTCTACTTGTGGCTTGAAATGAATTTACATCATTACTGGTGTAACTAATAACTTTTCATGGTGTATAGCATGCATTATTTTCAATATGTGTAATTTAGGGCATGGAAACAGTACATTTTTTATTTTCTTAAGCTTCTACTACATTCATCATACCCTGCTGCAACACCTTATTTAATGCTTTATAGACCTTGTGAGGAGGTTACAACGCCCACAAAATCTATAGATGCTACTGAATGCTGTGTCTTTAGTCATATTTCTTGCAGTTGGTGTGATTCCTGCCTGTTTAGTTATTACAAGTCACATTTTGGTTGCCATGTAATTAGTAGCATTGTTATTCAGTTTTTAATATGTTTAATGCTTCTTGGCTTTAGTTTGCTCTTATTCTTGCAGACAGCCTTTACTTTACACATGTTCAACTCTTTAACCATGTCTGAGGCTGAATTTTAGAATATTTACTTGCTGTATATACATAAGTAATCTTTACCTTTTTTCTAAAAAATGCTACTTTATTCTTGTAATTCAACAAAACATACTCATGCCAGTTATATTTTTCATATTAAGATGGAGTTTCATATTCCATATATATGTTTTCATTAATTAATTGTAACAGCATTCATCTCAATCCTATGACGTTATAGCTTTAGAATTCTCTTTTCCCAAGGGCATACTTTTAACCGTTTTGATTGTATTTGTGATGGAGAGAAATCACAGAACAATCCTGCCTTCTTACTTGTTCTAACTTCAATGAATTTCTTATCTGAGGTAAAAGCTGGATGTACCTTTTAGTCAGTCAAATTCCATTTTACCACAGTCACAATAAGCTTCACATACATTTCACTAATTTATACCATTTCTTATAACCAGTTCCTATAGTCTCCTTTTAAATTCTGTTATTCTTTATTAGTTTATCTGTGATGCAACAATTCCAACATTTCTCTCAAGAACATCCTTAAGCAAAACAATTACCCATACCCATAATTACCTCAACATATGATTCCCTTAGAGTATATTCTTCCTCCACCTAATTACCTTGCTTATTCAGTTTTGTATCTTATAAACTGGCATACAACTCTGTTGTATTCTTTCCTCTATAAATGTATCGCTCCTCCCTGATGATGGCTTCATATTTAATACACACCATCCTTCTGATACATGCCATAACTTATTGTACACTTAGATTTCCTGTGCTGCTTTTTACCATTTAGTGTGGTGCACCTGCTTCAGCCACAGTGCCACTTCATCCACTCTCTAGCTTACAAGGGATAAAAAAACCTAATGACATTTTCTATCCATGTATTTTTTAATATATCCAACATTATTATTTTCTTAGTCAATGGTTATCAAGACTGGTAGGCTTATTTCCGATTACCCATAAATCACTTTCTGTATATAACTAATCACACTACAATGTGCCCACCAGGACAAAACAATTCAATAATATATAAAAAAAATGTATATATATATATATATATATATATATATATATATATATGTGTGTGTGTATATATATATATATCTATCTATATATATATATATTTTTTTTTTACTACAGAGATGTAAAGAAGGAATGTGAAGTTGTTCTATCTTGCCGTTCATTCTTACAGATGGGGTTCGGAGCCGAGCCTACTACAAAGCTCAAGATCTTAAGACAGCTCGAGGCCAAGTCCCTATCCCATGATGCACCTTGCATTACCCCAAATCTAGTTTGCCACTGCAGTAGATCGGACGTTTCCTAGCAAAGCTTGGGCCAGTATAACTTTTTTTCTAATAATTTTGCTAAAATTAATATTTCTTATAATAGTTAGTGATAGTTTTACATAGTATAACTTTAATAGCTTTGTATAGATATTTCTTCTCTTTTTGGCCTTCATTTTTATAGGCCTTTAATATTCCCTTCCTTTCTTTGGTGTGCCTTTATAATAGTTATATAACCTTGTAGTTTAAGATTCTTTAAACTTTAGATATAGTGTGTGTGAGTGCATTTGAATAGTTATAGTTACTTCACGATTTTTCTTATACAGCCCATTTGTTGTGTAGGGCTTATTACAGTAGCTTAAGTTACTAAAGTGTGTGTGTGTGTGTGTGTATTCTCTACATTGAGACTACATTGTGTTGCTGTGCAGTAGACTTTTTGATACTGTAAACTTTGAAATGGCTGACCAGGAGAAAGACAGGCATCCCAAGTCTGGTTTTAAAAAGTGTCCAAAATGTGGACAAAAGATGTCAGTGACAGATAGTCATGTTAATTATGTTTATCGTCTTGGAGCCTTGCATTTGCAAGAGAGCTGCTCCATTTGCCATTCTTTTTCTTCCAGAGTTTTACATGTTAGAAAAAGAAAGCTCATAGACAGAGGACTTCTAAAATCTTCATTTCAGGAGGCTTTGAGTGACCAGGATAAATCTAGCCAGTCTCCCAAGTCTTCAAAGTCTTCTTCTTCTGATGTGACAAAAATAAAAAAAAAAACGTTGACACTGGCTCCACTGTCTTCGGAGCAGAGCATCTTGTCTTTTTGGAGCGGGTCCCCAGTCCTGGAACCGGTACCTGAAGTACTAAAGTCTTCCATTCTTTAGTCAGTACCTCCATCCATACATTTATCTCGGTCCTCGATCAGCCTATCCAATTTGGATGTGGATCGTGTGGTGCAGAAGTTGCTACAGGCACCGGCGTTTGCTAAATTTTTATTGGCTCCAACCCAAGTGGTTTTGGAGCCGAAAACTGTAATGCCAACGACTTCTTTTCCTCCTCTGAGCCATACCAGTCCTTTGGAGCCGCAGGAGTCAGACGTGATGATTGTTGATCCTTCAGAGCCAACACCTGCTCTAGTGACATTGGTTCCATTTACTCAGACTTCCTTGGTGCCTATCGAGGAGTTTAGGTGCTCTCTGGTTGGATCCAGGGAGGATAGTCGGACTGACCTGTCGGTTCTGACTTTGCCTCTTGGGGCCTCGGCTCGGATGAGTTCGGCTCTTACCTCTGGTTTGGAGCCCACTGTTCCAGTGCAGAGGGGATCGGTGGTTTCTTCTGATCCAGCGGTTCCTTCTCATCAGAGCAGAGGTGCCTTTGAAGCCATGAGGAGACTGATGTCCCCCAAGATATCTACAACTTCAGGTCCAACTACCTCCTCCCCAAAAGCGCCTGTGTCCACTTCTACCTCACAGATCCTTTCAAGGCATAGAGACCCTGAGCCTCAGGAAGCCCCACTGGGTGGCCCCTGCTCTTCCGAGACCTCACCAGTAGTTCCCACTGATGAGGTTCCCAGAAAGAGAATTTGCAAGAGGAATCAGCTAGACCCCCCACAGGAGTCTTTCACATCCGATACTGACTTAGATGAATCAGAAGAGTCCCCACAGTCCTCCTATGAAGATATCTCATTTTCTGAGATATTAGAAATCTTTAGGCAGAGGGGTGGCTGGAAGTCCACCAACCCTACTGAAGATGAGTCGGCTCTCCTGAAGGCTTTTGGGTCACAACCCTCCACCTCTTGGGTGTCTCCACCCTTCGATGAGCTCATGGAGCTGGTCTCACAAAGGGCGTGGGAGTCTCCGGACACCATGGAGCCTGTCCCTAGGAGGCCCAATAAATTTATTTCTGCCCCTCAGGATAAGTCCTTTCTCACCAAGGGAGTGCCAGTTGATGCCATGGTGGTGGCGGCAGCCACCAAAATGGAAATGTCAGAGACTTCTTCCTCTATCCATCCTAATAACAATGACTCTAGAATCATGGATAGATACGGGAAGTGCATGTACAGTTCAACGACTTTTGCCATGCGTTCACTGAACTATTTCAAACATTTTACGAGACTGCAAAGAGACCTCCTGAAAGAGCTTGGAGATACTCTTCAGGGTACAGTAGCTGCAGGAGCCTCAGACAAAGTCACCTCCCAGCTTGTTACCCTCAATTCTATAGTGAACTGGTCCATGCGCCTCATTTCATATGCAGCTGATGGAACGAGTAGGATAGCGGGCACAGGAATTGCTCTCAGGAGACATTCCCGGAAGCACTTGTGTTCCTTCACAGAACCCTTTAAGTCATCCTTTGTCAACACCCCTTTTGATGGCTCGTCCCTTTTAAGTCCCAAAGTTAAGGAAACTTTGACCAGGTGTGAGTAGGAAGGAAAGACTCGGTCTGCCGTTGGATTCCATTTTTCCACCCCTACTAGTTCCTACCCCAATGGTCAAAAGGGAGGAAAGATGTGATTCCAAAAAGCCTAAGGAGCCTTTCTAGACACACATGGTGAACCCCCCCTCCAGGGGCAGGGGAGGGTGCAATAATGGAAGACACCACCCTCGCTGCAGAAGGGGTCCACAAAACCAGGGCGACAGACCAGATGTTCTTCATCTCACATTGCTGCAGTCATAACCTGTGGGTAGTCCGCTGTCCTCGGTCGGCCCGAATACCAAAGTATTAGGCTGGTGTCGGTCATGGGCGCTCAGATCTGACGTCAGTGCGTCCCGGTATTAAAGCGCATGACCGACGTCATATCCTCAGTCTTTTTTGCCGCATGGTCCGAAGTAGAAGCAGCGTTTGCAAGTGCCGTTCGGCGTTCTGAAATTTTCGTATTTCGAGTTTCAGACCGAAACCAAGTTGGGCTAAGTACCCCGTTGGGGAATATTTTTGTTTTTTCTTGCCTCAGTTAATTCCGGATGTCAGAAAAAGTGAATAATTGTATTTCTTGTGGGAAACAAATACCGCATAGGGATTACCACTCTCTCTGTATTCCCTGTTTGGGGCCAGAGCACGACGTAGTCGGGTGTCGCTTTTGTGCTAGGTTTAATAAGCGCACCATTAAACGTAGGTTAGATTGCGCTAGGCTTGTCTTTGGGAAGCGGTGTAATTACAATATGCCGTCGGATCCTCCGACGCCTGCTTCTGCTAAGAAGCGCAAAGATAAGTCGTTAAGGTCCAAGCAGGATGAGTCGTCCGTTCCGGACGCCGGTTCTTTAGAAACTACGCTGGAATCTGTAGATCCAGCCGAGGTTTCAGCTGAGTCTCAGGGGGAGACATTAATTTTGCAAGATGTGGCCTCACAGGAGTCAGGTCAGGCTGACGGGGCCTCTCAGGTTGCTGTACTCCCTTCTTTGCCTAAGGTGGTTAGGCCTTCTCCTTCAGTCTCTAAGGTACCTTCTAAGGGCAGGCCTGGTTTACCCTCCTCAGGTGTCAGTCCTAGTTCTGCAGGCTCTGTGCCTATAAAACACATGCTTAAAATGGCAGAAGATTTAATTTCCTTAATCAGGGGTTCTATGCCCCCTCCAGATAAGAGGCCTAGGGTGGAGCCAGAAGTGGAAAGTTTGGAACAGGCTTCAGATTACTCAGAGTCTTCGGCTGAAGACACTCAGGATTTTCCTCCTTATTCAGATTCGGACGCAGAGGATTCCAGTCCTTCTGCTTCTCCTCCAGAGGATTTTTCCTTCTCAGAAACCTTGCATTCTATGAGGGAGCATTTTAAATGGGAAGGTCAGGATTTCTCGGATTCCCGGAAGAGGCTTAGGGAATTTTTGTTTTTGCCTCAACATCGGCCCTTAGCTATACCTCCTGTTCTGGATGTTGTTCAGGATGTTTTCTCTGAGGCTTCCCTTAATCCAGACTCTTTGCCTCCTGCGCCAGTTAAACCTGATAGGTATTACAGGGTGCCTGAGGCTCATAAATATCTGTATAAGAGCCCAAGGGCTGACCCAGAAACTATTAGTCAGGGACCTAAGGGTGTCAGGGCTTCTGTTGTAAAGAACCCAGTTCCTATGGATAAAGAATCTAGAGCTTTGGATAGGTGAGGTAAAAAAGTGTACACCTCTTCCACTCTAGCAATGAGGGCTTTGAATTGCCAGTTTCATATGTTAAAGTACCAGAATTTTCTCCTTACTCAATTAAAATCTAAGGTAGATGCTTTGGCAGAGGGCATAGAGTGTAAGGAATTACAGGAGTTGGTTCATGCCTCTGATCAGGTGGGTAAGCATTCCTTGCAGTGTGGTTTCGATGCTTTACAGGTTTCTTCCAGGGTGGCTGCCACTGGATCAGTTATTCGCAGGCACGCCTGGCTTAAGGATCAGAGTTTGTCAGAGCATGTTAAAGCTAGAATTTTGGATGCTCCTTTACAGTCTGAAGTTTTGTTTGGTCCTCCTGTGGAGTCTGTCTTAAAGAAAATGGAAGACAAGGCTAAGTCTATGCAGACTGTTAAAGATTTTTTGCAGGTGCAGCCCCCTAAGTTTAGCAGAAATTGGCCTACTAAGGGATGGGCTTACCCTTCTTCTGATTTACAGTCTAGGGGCAGATCTAGACGTGGTAGGGGCAGAGCTCAGGGGTTCTTTCAGGCCTAGAACGTGGAGTTCCCCTGCACCATCTACTAGTGAGGGCAGGGGCCAGTCCTTTCGTAAACAGGCCCAATGACCTGCATCTTCAGCTGCCAGATCCCTCCTGTCTGGCAGCTCCTTTGGGAGGAAAGTTAGCTCTTTTCAAGCAAAACTGGCTTTTAGTCACCCAGGACAAATGGGTATTGGACATTATAAACCGAGGCTACAAGTTTTATTTCCACACATTGCCTCCTTTCAAAGGCATGCCAGACGTTCCTCCTCAGCAAAGAGTAGAGGCTCACAAACAGATTCCTTTACTTCTTCAAATGAGGGCTATTCAGCAGGTCCCTATGTCAGAAGTGGGCCTAGGATTTTATTCTCGCCTGTTTCTTGTACCAAAGAAAGGAAACACTTGGAGACCAATTTTGGATTTATCTATCCTCAACACATACCTGGACATTCCAAAATTCAAAATGTTGACGTTGCAACAACTTCTGCCTCTGTTGGGCAAAGACCACTGGATGGTAACTCTGGATCTCAAAGAGGCTTATCTTCATGTTCCTATCAGACCCAGTTGCAGGAGATTCCTGCGTTTTCGGGCTGGGACTTTACATTATCAGTTCTCTGCATTGCCCTTTGGCTTATCTACTGCGCCCAGGGTGTTCACAAAGGTTCTGGCCCCAGTGATAGCCTTCTTAAGGTTAAGAGGAATACAAATTTATCCGTATTTGGACGATTGCCTGATTCTTGCTCAAGACGAAAACAAGCTTCTTCACCATCTACAATATGTTATGGCAGTGTTAAGGTGCCTAGGGTATTCTGTGAACGAAACAAAGTCCAGTCTAGTACCCTCTCAGGAAATGTGCTTTCTGGGTGTGAGACTGAATACAGCTTCCCAGATGGCTTTTTTGACCCCGGACAAGCAAAGAAACCTTACACTTTACTTCCAGCAATTGTCTCTACGGTCCAGGCTGACTGCAAGGACAGTCCTTCAAGCCTTGGGGTTCATGGCATCTTGTATTCTGGTGCTTCCCAATGCCAAACTGCATATGAGGAAGCTACAATGGTATCTCAAAATGTATGGACACAACACTGCCACGATCTGGACACTGTCATTCAAATAATACCTTGCATTCAAAAGGAATTTTTGTGGTGGGCTCAGGAATGTCACCTAAACAAGGGACTCTCTGTGACCCGACCAGAGGCGAGTCAGATCTTAACGACAGATGCCTCGGACAAGGCTTGGGGAGCACACCTCAATGGAAAGTGGGTTCAAGACACGTGGCCTGCCAGACTTCAACATTTACATATCAACTTGAAGGAGATGTTAGCAGTCCAATTTGCATTGATGGCTTTCAAGGATTTACTTCACCGGGACAAGTGTTGATTCAAACAGACAACACAACTGTCATGTGGTACATCAACAAGCAAGGGGGAACCCATTCGTACCCTCTTTGCAGACAAGCTATGATTCTGTGGGAGACTGCTCTCAGTATGCACCTCATTCTTCAGGCAAGGTTTCTGCCAGGAGCACAGAACTCCTTAGCAGATGTTTTGAGCAGACAGATGGTGGATCCCCACGAGTGGAAGTTGGATCCTCATGTATTTCGACAGTTGACAGTGATATGGGGGACTCCAGACATAGATCTGTTCGCTTCTCCACTAAACTTCCAGTTGCCAAAGTTTTGCACAAAGATGTTTCATCCCACAGCTTGGAAAGTGGATGCTCTATCATTCATTTGGAGCAATCTTCACGTCTATGCCTTTCCTCCTCTGCCTCTCCTTCCCAAGGTGCTCTTGTAGGTCAGACAAGACAAGCCCTCCATGATTCTAATAGCTCCAGATTGGCCTCGACAGCACTGGTACCCTCTGCTGAGGAGTTTAGTACGGGAGCCTCTTTGGCCTTTGCCTTCAATTCCACACCTTTTGTCCCAGGCAGGCAATCATTTCCTCAATGTCAGGATTCAGTCCCTGCATCTAACAGCCTGGCATATTCTGTTCTAGAACCTGGGGGGTCGAAGCTTCCTCAACAGGTTTTGAATGTTATTTTGGAGGCCAGACGGCCTAGTACAAGGAAAGTTTATGCTGATAAATGGAGGAGATTTTTTATTTGGAGCACAGCAAGGAGTTTTGATGTTTCCAGGCCAAATTTGAGTGTTTCTCTTCAATATCTTACAGAATTATTAGACAAAGGTTTGTCTTTCTCCTCTGTAAAAGTTCATGCTGCAGCCATTTCTGCTCACTATGACTGTGACCCACCATTATTCTCTCATCCTTTGTTTAAACAATTCCTTAGAGGGGCAAAGAACATAAGACCCCCACGTAGAGCTCCTACTCCTTCCTGGGATCTCAATTTTGTGTTGGAAAAACTTACTTTACCTCCTTTTGAACCTGCAGCTATGTCTGAGTTAAAGTTTTTGTCTTGGAAGACTGCTTTTTTGTTGGCCATTACGTCTGCTAGAAGGGTTTCTGAATTACAGGCTCTCATGGCAGTTGAACCCTTCCTGATTTTTCATAAGGATAGGGTATCTCTGCGTACTAACCCTACTTTTATGCCTAAAGTGGTTTCAAATGTGGCCCTGAACCAATCTATTCATTTGCCTACTTTTTATGCTGATCCCCAAAATAAAGGGGAGAAAATTTTGCACACTTTGGATATTCACAGGCAGTTGCGTTATTATTTGAGCAGGACTAAAAGTTTCAGACAGTCTCAACAGTTATTTGTTTCTTTTGCTTTGAGCTCTCAGGGGAAACCTGTTTCTAAACAAACTATTTCTAAGTGGATTGGTCATTGTATTGCCTTTTGTTATTCTCATCATGGTAAGGAGTTTCCGGCTGGAATCAGACCTCATTCCACTAGGGCTACTGCCACTTCTACTGCTTTGTTGAGGGGAGTAGCTACCAAAGATATTTTGGAAGCAGCTACTTGGAGTTCAGTGCACACTTTTTCTAAACATTACCATCTTCCTCTTTATTCCAAATCTAGGGCTGGGTTTGCCACTGCAGTCTTGCAGGGCTTATTAGCAGCCCCCAATGCTTTATGATTTGGCCAACCTCCCTTTACTTTTGCTTTGGGATTCTACCCACAGGTTATGACTGCAGCAATGTGAGATGAAGAACATAGTACAGTTTTGTACCTACCATAAATGTAGATGTTCGAAGATCCACATTGCTGCAGTCCAATTTACCCTCCCTCCTTCCCCTCTGTAGTTTGGAGTGGTTGTTTGTTTAGGTTGTAGATATTGTTTGTACATGGGTTTTGGAGGTTTTTTCTATTTTAGGCTGTGGCCTTTCTTTTGGGCCTTCTGACATCTGGGGCAAGAAAAGACTGAGGATATGACGTCGGTCATGCGCTTTAATACCGGGATGCACTGACGTCAGATCTGAGCGCCCATGACCGACGCCAGCCTAATACTTTGATATTCGGGCCGACCGAGGACAGTGGACTACCCACAGGTTATGACTGCAGCAATGTGGATCTTCGAACATCTACATTTATGGTAGGTACAAAACTGTACTTTTTTTGGGAAACCCTAGCAGCACTCCTGAAAGGAGGCCCGACTGTCCTGCTCTGGAGACAGTCGGGGGTCGCTTATCTTTGTATCCAGATGCCTAGCTCAAAATAACAAACGACAACTGGGTACAAAGTATAGTTTCCAGAGGATATTTCATTCCTTTCGCCACTCCCCCTCCATTGACCAAAAAAATCCTGGACATTCCAACCAGTTCCAAGGAACAAGCAACAGTAGAGGTCCAAACATTGCTAAGAAAAAGAGTCATCCAACCAGTCCCAGCAGAACAGACAGGATCTGGAAATTACTCAAGATCCTTTTTAGTTCCAAAAAAGACAGGGGACTGGAGACCTATTTTGTACTTCAGCAGGCTAAACAGATCTGTCAAGAAAGAGAAGTTCCAGATGGTCAAGCTTCAATTGATACTTCCCTTCTTAGGGAAAGACAGTTGGATATGCTCGATAGATCTACAGGATGCGTACTACTATATAAAAATAGCCAGACCATCCAGAGATCATCTGCACTTCCAGCTGGGAGCCAATCATTACCAATTTCGAGCCCTGCCCTTTGGTCTCACTACAGCCCCCAGAGTGTTCACCAAATGTATGGCAGTGGTCACAGCTCACCTGAGGCGTTTAGGATTCCAGGTGTTTCTGTACTTAGGCAATTGGCTCCTCACCGCCACCACCTGGCATCAGCTAATACAAGCCAGGGGCACCACTCTCACTCTCTGCAATCATCTGGGCATGTCCATAAATTCAGAAAAATCTGCCTTGTCACCATCGCTACATATCGTTTTTATCAGAGCAGAATTGGACACCACCACCACCACTTTAAAACTTCCAGCAGAAAGAGTTTTACTACTTTGTCAGCAGGTCCAGAACATCATATCCAGAGACAAGGCTCTAGCATCAGAAGTGCTAAAGTTGTTAGGCATGATGGCAGCTGCAATAATAGCAATACCATTGGGTTGCATGCACATGCAGATTCTACAATGGCTGCTATTCACTCAGTGGTCTTAAAAAAGAGCTCCAAATGACTCATCTCATAATTGTGACAAATACATGCAAAAAAGATATTCGGTGGTGGTTGACCTCTCTTCATGTAATGATAGGTCGTCCTTTTATCCTACCCTCACCAGCAGCCACAGTGACCATTGACGCTTCCCTGATAGGGTGGGGGCATTTTCAGGGAAGAACAGCCCAAGGTACATAAACCGAACAAGAGACACATCTACATATCAATGTCCTGGAGACGAGAGCGGTACTTTTGGTGTTGCAGTACTTTCAGGACTCTCTCCCACTGGGGACAATTAGGATTCAGATGGACAACATGTCAGTGGTCTGGTACTTGAACAAACAAGGAGGAACCAGGTCCTACCCCCTTTGTCACGAGGCTGTAAGAGTATGACAGTGGGCTACATCCACCCAGCGCTTTCTGATAGCAATGCACATCCCAGGGAAATCCAACGTGAGTGCAGCCAAACTGAGCAGGGCAATTTTGTTGCCTCATGAGTGGTCCCACAAAAAAGAGATAGCGGAGAGAATATTCTGCAGGTGGGGCCAGCCTTGCTGCGACCTTTTTGCTTCCCACACGAACACAAAATGCAGAAGCTATTTTGCCCTGTTTCCCCCTCTGGGAGATGTCCCAAGGGACGCACTCGTACACGATTGGCCTCCGGGTCTCTTCTATGCATTCCCACCAATTCCCTCGATACCCAAAGTATTACAGAAAGCAAAAACCCTGGGAAGGACCATCATTCTAATAGCCCCTCACTGGCCTCATCAGATTTGGTTCCCCTTCCTTCAACTTCATCTGTTGGAAGAGCCTTGGATTCTGGACTCAGTTCCAGACCTTCTGATGCATTCATCGAGGGCTCTTCATCGCTCTCTTCAGTCCCTAAAATTGACAGCTTGGCTGCTCCAATTCCCAACATGGCCAAGTTCCATAACCTTTCAAACGAAACACAGCATATTTTAATATCTTCTCATAAGCCCTCTACTAGGAAGTTATACCTTAGCAAATGGAGAAGATTTTCTATATGGGTTTCTCAAAGTAGCATTGATCCCTACCAAGCCCCCATTTCCTCCATATTAGAATTTTTGACTATTTTTATTTTTTATTTATTTTTATTTTACATTTGTTGACCGAGATAGTCCGACTGGATGCATGTCCATTTTCAGCGGAGGCCCGGGGAGAAAAGCTCCAAGGGTAAGCAGATACAGCATTACATAATACCAGCATTGCATATTACAAACAGACTATTTACAGAGATTACATAAGTAAGCAAGTTAAACAAGTTCCACAGGTTACAGTTAATCCTGAGCACAAGTCAGGATTAAATTAAATTAAATTACACAGTAAACTGGTTAACAGATTTTTACACATTCTAGAGAGAGTTAGCCAGGCTTGATACATTGACATAGCCAGTTAGGTGACAAATGTTGTTTGAGTCTAGTTTTAAATTGACCTAAGGTGGAAAGTAAGGTAATATCAGCTGGAAGAGAGTTCCAGGATCTACTTACAGAGTTTGCAAAGAGAGAATCGCCGGCTGTGTTATTAATTTTGCTAGTCTGAATTAGTAGTTTGTTAGTGGATCGAAGCGGTCTAGGATTGTTATAGGGGGTGATAATATTTTTAAGTGCAGGAGTATTGTCCGGATTATAGAGGATTTTATAGGCCATAATCAGTTGGTTATACTGGATTAGGCTGGGTAGTTGAAGCCACCCAAGCTGATTTAGATTGATGCAATGATGTGTTATAAAAGGCAGCCCAGTGGAAAACCTGGCAATGTGATTGTAGCAAATTGACAGTTTGTGAAGGACAGTCTTGTTTAAATTCGAGAGTAGAGGGGATGTATACAGAAGGGTTGAAAGAAGGTGAGAGCGAGTTATGGCAATTTTAGCTGAAGGGGTTAGGAAGGCTTTTATTCTGTAAAGTGACCCTAGTTTTATTGATGGTTTTGATAGTTTGGTTAACACATAGGTCAAATTTTAGATTATTGTCTATGATGACACCTAATAGTTTTGTAGATAGGTCAGGGGAGATTATTGTGCCATCATTTGATTTTATGGTAAAGGTGAAAGAGGTAGACCTACGTGTTGGTGAAAATAACAGCATTTTAGTTTTTTTGGGATTTAGGATCACACGATGTTCAGAAAGCCAGTTTTCTATTGTATTAAAGGTGGTCTGGGTAGCTGACCATAACTCTACTGGAGATGTGGCTGAGCAAATCAGAGTAGAGTCATCAGCATATTGGATACAGCTGACTTTTGGGATGACAGTGTAAAGGTCGTTAATGAAGATGGAGAACAGCAAGGGCCCTAGTATAGAGCCTTGTGGTACTCCAAGGGTGTTAGGTAGAAGATACAGAACAGATGGAAGAGGCACAAATCCGTAATCCACACAAATTCCTTTATTAAAATGACTCTTCAGTCCAATAAAACGCAGAAACAATAAGTTTAACTATACAGTCCACTAACGCGATTTCACCAGCACTGCGTTTTCATTTAAACCACTTCATCAGATGGAGACAAATGCATACCTACACAAAAACCACTCCTTATATATTCATCAAAATAATTAAACAATTAGTTAATTAAAGGGAACAAGATACTTAAACATTTAAAGGGGTAAGACATAATGCATACAACACATACATTAAAATATATTGTAATGGATTCCCCCCACACTGACCTGATACATTAATGGATTAATAAATTAATATTATTATCAAAATTTAATAAAAACTTTATAATAACTTAATCTAATAAAACAAACTAAATTCTTTAATACAACCAGCAAAAGCATTACAGCTTGTGGTATCCTATACTACCAACACTTTAATGAAAACTGATTTTAATACACATTTAAAATAAGATAAATATAGAAAAAATTAATAAATAAAAAACATAAAATGAAAACACTTAAAGCTTAGCTGATCTCAGCTTGAGTACAGGTGCTAAAGAGATGGCATCATTTAGACCTGGAGGTTTATTCGCCTCCAAGGAAAGCTGCCACAACAGCTCTTTATACTCAATCGAAGTTTCCCATGGCCCACCTCTTACATCCTTTTCCACTACTTCCAACACAAAGAAGCTAAATTTAGCTTCTTGGCAAATTAATTTATGTCGGTATAAAGCATTATTAGTACATTTTGTTTTTATCTCATAGTAATGCTCATAAATTCTGTTTTTTAGCTTTCTTTCCGATTTCCCTATATAAAATGCATCACAATGATCACACAAACCTAAATAAACTATCCCAGAGGTGTGACAGTTCGCAAAATATTTGCTCTGGATCAGTCTGTCCCTGCTCTCTAAAAAATTGTTTGCTTAGTACAAATAAATGGGCATTGGGAACACCTTCCACATTTAAAGGTTCCTAGTTTCCCTTCCTTAACTTTTTTCATACCATATTTACCTTCCAGAATAGTCTTTAAGCTTTTGCCCCTTCTATATGTACATTTCAAAGGTTCTTCAAAGATACATTTCAAATCCGAAATCTGACCAAACCTGCACCATTCTTCCTCCAAAATCTTCCTAATTCTAGGTGCACTACCATTATAATCAACTACAAAATTGCCTGTACCCTCACTTTTAAGCTTTGTAGATTTCATTTCATTCAAGACAAAATTTGAACCCAAAATGGGTTTAAATTTGTCATATTTACCTTCCCTAACTTCTCTTTCTTTAGGCTCAATAAGATCTTTAGGGTAGCCTCGATCCATAAACATATTATGCAAAATCTTACATTCAACCTCAAAATCACTCTCCCTTGATATCATATGGCTACCCCTCACATATTGTCCCTTAACAATACCTTTTTTCTGATGGTAAGGGTGAGCACTATTAAAAGCCAAATAAGAATTCGAAAATGTTGGCTTTCTAAAAATCTTAGAATAAAAACAACCCTCACTTTTGCCTTTAGAAATATCCAAATAATTTAAAAATTCTTTATCCTTATTATAAGTAAATTTTAAAAAATCAGTGGACTCTGAGATATACTTAAAAAATTCTAAAAATTCATCCATCGTGCCCACCCATAAAAAGCACATATCATCCAAGAAACGCTTGTAAAATTTCCAATTATGGGCATATTTTGAATTAATAATAAATTTTTCTTCCCAAGCTGTTAAAATAATATTAACATATGTGGGGGCACATCTTGCACCCATCCCTACTCCCTGAATCTGCTTAAAAAATTCTCCCTCATAATGAATAAAGTTGTTGTTTAAAACTAATTCCATAAAAACTAGGATCAAATAAAATTCATTATTATTAAATTTACCATAATTTATCAGGGCATCTTCAAACCACATCATCCCCTCATTATGGGGTATAGATGAAAAAAGGTCCACTATATCAATAGTTATAAAAGTAATATTGTCATCATATAAATCCTGAGTTATACTACGCAAGAGGTCCCAAGAGTCTTTAACAGTCCCCTGGCCTCCCATAGATAACGACTTTAGCTTTACATCCAACCATCTCGCCAGTGGCGCAGTAACTGAGCCCTCCGAAGCAACAATAGGTCTCAAAGGGGGGTCTTCCAAGTCTTTATGTACTTTTGGTATCCCAAAAATAGAGGGGACCTTAGGTTTCTCAACATGAAGGTATTTAAAAGTTTCAACATCAATAGAGCGTTCCATAAGCAAGTCATTTAAAACCACATATATTTTTTTATTACCTATATTAATCTCATTTAAAGAGGCTCTGACATATTTGTCTAAATCATCTAAAATTTCCATCATCTTAGCTTCATATAAAATATTATCCATAATAACAGAACCTCCACCTTTATCTGGTTTCATAACTGTCACTGTAGTATCTTCCCTAAATTCCTTTAATAACCCATATTCTTCCTTAGTAAGGTTATATGTAATATTATTCCTTGGGAGCTCAGCTCTAAGTCTACTCTCCATTAAGGCCTCAACATTTCTTAATTGTGGGTGTAAAGGTGGGTTGAACAAACTTTTCCTTTTCAAAACCTCACATTTCTCCCCAGTACTAGCATGTCCCTGAAAAAACAGTTCTAAATTTTTCTTTCTTAAAAATAACTTGAGGTCAATCAACACCTTTCTAATATCCGCCTTCGTGTTAGGAACAAATTTAAGACCTTTTGATAGTAACGAAAAGTGTGCTTTATTTAATTCATATTTACTATAATTGTAAATAGTATAACCCTGATATTTATTGATGCAGCCTTGGGAAAAAATACAATCTGTGTTGATACAATTGCTAAACATATGTTCTTCTATCAATTCCACTGCTGAAATCTCTTGTTGCTGCTGTTGTAGTTGTTGTTCTGCATGCCCCTTGCCCCTATATACCCCCCATACTGGTAGTTTTTTTGCTGGTAATTTCTTATTCTCTCTGACCTCCTTAAAGGGGGGTATTCATCCAAATTATTCAGATCACCTACTTCATCTTCTCCATTTGGTACAAAGTGCTCATTCCCTCTCCTATCCGTACCAAAATCATTATGGTTTCTGTACGAAAAATATCTTGGTTTGGGATAACACACTTTGTCCTTATATTCTTTAATGTCTCTATCTAACTTCCTACTTTTCCTAATATATGCTTTATTAATATTGTTATCAATCTTCTGCAACATATCGTAATACTGTCTCTGCCCTTCCTCTACTGAAAATAACAAATCTTCTGTAATTTTCTGGTTAATACCTTCAATTTTACTAGATAGAATTTTCATTTCCCTTTCATTTTCTCTAATAATGGCTTTTAATATTTCAAACCCACAATTATCAAAAATTTCTAACAATTCCTGGTGAAAAATACTTCCTTCCTTCACTTTATTAGGATATTTCACCACCCTCAAGCCTTTAGGCACAATTTTTAAACGTAAACATTCCCTCAGGTATGCATTCTCCATATCATAATTTTTGTATTGAAAAAAAACATCATCTAACAATTTTATATTGTAGTCAAACTTCATTTCATAATCTCCCTCATGCTGTGAGGGTAATTTAAAGTCCTTAAAACAATATTGCTTTTGAAAAAAACTTTTAAAATCAATTTTGCGACTCTCACCAGTCTCTTTGTGTCCATTACTATTATTTGTCCTTTCATTTTTAGAGCCAGCACCCACAGCGTTTTCTGACCTAAAAAACATTGGTACATCCGAACTGATATCACCATTAGTAATGTTTGCATGAGATTTCTGTGTTCTGTTGCGCCCGTTAGCGAAAGAGACTCCTTTCGCGCCATTCTCGTGCTTCGACCTAGTGAGCATTTCCTGGCTCCCTGGAACCCCAGGAGATGATGTCAGAAAGGGCTGGCTTGCAGGAGTCAGCAGCTCAATAAGCTGTGATAACTGGTTCGAAAGCATGTCAAACATGTCAGATTCCACGCCCCTCCGCTGAGGAGCTTGCCTAGAATTTGTAACCTCTTCAGATTCCATATAGACAACAACACAAACCAAAAAGAATCACTGTTCCAATGTTCACCAAAACACCAAAAATACAGAACAGATGGAAGAGGCACAAATCCGTAATCCACACGAATTCCTTTATTAAAACGACTCTTCAGTCCAATAAAACGCAGAAACAATAAGTTTGACTATACAGTCCACTAACGCGATTTCACCAGCACTGTGTTTTCATTTAAACCACTTCATCAGATGGAGACAAATGCATACCTACACAAAAAACACTCCTTATATATTCATCAAAATATTTAATTAAAGGGAACAAGATATTTAAACATTTAAAGGGGTAAGACATAATGCATACAACACATACATTAAAATATATTATCCCTAGCCTCTATTCATAGTTCCCACACCTCATGCTTATAGTATCTCTCCTGCCTGACTCTTATTCCTTTTAGTTCTTCTGATCTTTACCAATCTGCTATTGCTAGTTCTCTCTGTCCCTGTGCTCTGCATTAACATCTTCGCTACTCTCCTGCCTCCCTTGTAACTTTTCAGGGAACTGTTTCCCTTGAGCTTAAACTACTCTTTGTCCTCCTACTACTAGTTAAACTGACTATCTCCCTGTATCCAGACCTACTCTCCTAGGATTGCTTCTTTCTGATTGTTTTCCACTCCTCTCCCCTGCTCTCTCACTAATTGTGTGTGCCCCGCTCCGCTCCCCTCCCTACCCCAATTTCCCCCCCACCCCGAGGGGTCCTCAACTTATACCTCACTAAACACTCCCCCTATCCTCTCAACCAATCTCCTTCCAACAAACTAGACCTCCCCCTCATCTTTTACCACACTTCCCCTCCACTCTATAATATCATATCCTCCCACCTTTTGACACCTAATTACAACACTATTTCTTAAAATCTACTATACCTTATCTCTTCTATCCTTCTCCTCAAAGCACTTTAATAACCAAACGTATATTACATTCTTTCTACTTTCTATCCAATACCTACTCATTTCCTATCTTATACTGACTAATCACCTTCCTAAATTTCTATACACACATTCTCCTTGTATCCCTTCATCATACAGTATTACTGTGCTATCTCTACCTAACTATTCTTTCTAAACAACCTACCTTAGGCCCTCATCTCCTCACTATAATGTCTCTAACTTTAAAACCCTTTCTCATCTATGCTCTACTTGCAATTATTACTTTAGCCTCTCTCTCTCTATCATACCATATCACCTCATTGCAATTCAAAACTTTCTATGAACAAAACCTTCACATAAAGCAAACCTTACCTTCATCTACCTTTAGCTCCCTTAAACATAGTAACATTACCTGTTCTTCCAACTATTTACTGCCAAAATATCATAGGGTTTCTCACACTACCCCCAACTCTAACAAAAGATTCCTTAGTATTTGTCTCAAACTGCTTAAACTACTATCAACGCACCATCAGCAACTCCTCTTACACGGTGACATTCATCCTAATCCTGGTCCTTCTACCATTAACAATCAAAACCAAAACTTTAACTCTTCTCCTCTTCCTGCATCAGGTACTAGAACTAAAAATTCCCTTCTAATAGCTCATATTAACATCAGAAGTTTGAATAACAAAATCCACCATTTACATGCACTCCTTCACTTGCATTCATTTGATATATTATGTGTAACAGAAACATGGCTAAAACCCTCCACTCTAGATCAGGAAATCACCCCTCCTGGCTATAACATACTTAGAAATGACCGTATAAAAAAGAAAGGAGGCGGTATAGCCATTATTTATAAATCAAACCTACTAGTTTCCCAATTTAATGACGCTCCATTAACAAGCTCTAAAACAGAAATCTTATCTATCAAACTACAGATAAACAACAATAAAGCAATCTATCTAATATGTATGTACCTTCCCCCTGGCAACAATACCCAAACACTAGAAAGCCTACTTAGTCCCCTGTCCAGTCAACTACCCCAAGAAACCATAATACTTGGTGACTTCAACATTGATTGGAAAACCTGTGCAGACCATCAACCTACTAACCATATTAATCTCCATGGTTACTCTCAATTAATAACAACTACAACTAGAACACATAAACCAAATAAGAAAGAAACAATTCTGGACTGGATTCTAATTAATAATGCCCACACTTACTATACTGCAGGTACACTTCCTGACAGTATCAGTGATCACACACTTACATATGTGATCAGACAAAAACTGAATATTCCTAATATGCATAAACTTAAAAGATGCCGCTCAAAAAAATTTTTCAACCCTGATAACTTCCTTACAGAATTACAGGCATGTGACTGGTCACCTTTATCACACCTCGAACTCAATGAAGCAGTTTCCTTCTTTAACACAAAATTTCTGCAAGTCCTGGACTATCATGCTCCATTCCACTCTATTAGGATAAAAGCCAAAACTGCCCCTTGGCTTACTAAGCAAACTAAAGAAAAAATGATCCTTAGAAATAAAACCTGGTCCAAATGGAAAGCTACCAAGTCCCCATCTGACCATCTCCTCTATAAACAGTTAAGAAATTCTACCAAAAAAGACACTCTTAGAGACAAAAAGGAATTTTATCTCCACCTTCAACAAACTACACAAAATACCCTCAAAAATTTTGGTCAGGTATAAATAACCTTCTTAAACCAGGTCATTCTACTACTCCTACCCCCTCAGGATTTAACCCTAATACCTCTACACTAATCCCAAATGCCTTTAATAACTACTTTACAGAAGCCATTCTAACACTAGCAAACTCTCTACCAACACCTACTCCATCCTCACCTGATATCTCTCCAGCCTCTACTAATCACTTTCAAATCCAACCTGTGTCTTCTTCTATCATATATAAGCTTCTCTCAAAACTAAAACCATGCACGCCATCAGCTGACCAGCTCCCTTCTGAATACTTACAAATTGCTGCTAAAGCTATCTCTCACCCAATATCTATTCTAATAAATAGGACCATCTCTGAAAAGAAAATCCCTCAGTCTGGAAGATATCTCACATAATTCCCTTCATAAAGGAGGCCCTTCTTCCGAATTATCCAACTATCGTCCTATTGCCTTACTGTCCCCATTAGCTAAAATAATGGAAAGGTGTATACATAAACAATTTCTGAATTACCTTCTTCAAAACAACCTTCTAGCTGACTGTCAACATGGTTTTAGACCCCATCACAGTACTACCACTGCCCTTCTGTCTTTTACTGACTCTATAAATAAAAATCGAAACAGTAACCTTCTCTCATCAGCTCTATTTATAGATCTATCAAAAGCTTTTGATATGGTTAACCATAATATACTCCTTGACAAACTTAACAACCTCTCTTTAAGCTCTCAGACTCTACAATGGTTTAAAAGCTATCTGGAAAATAGACAACAAGCAGTTCTATGGGAAAATAACCTCTCATCTTTACTTCCAGTAAATGTAGGGGTTCCACAAGGATCTATCCTTGGACCCCTTCTTTTCTCAGTATTTATTAATGACCTATACTTGAATTTACCTCAAGCTACCTGCATCCAATATGCAGATGACTCGACATTGATCTGCTCCGCCACAAATACTCCCTCTCTCCAGTCCATCACCCAGACAACCTTTCATAATGTTGAAAAGTGTTTTTTGCAGCATTGCCTCCTCCTTAATCCCAAAAAAACAAAGCTCCTTCTCTTTACTCCTACTAATAAATATCCTACACCTTTCTTTACTATCACCTCCAATAATTCAACCTGCATTAACCCTGATAATACCACTCGACTATTAGGGGTAACCATTGATAACCATCTCAATTTTGATGAACAAATAAATAGTACCATCAAAGCTGTGAATAAAAAATTGGGACACTCTATAGAATTAAACCTTTCCTTACCCCAGCAGCCAGAAAAACCATTGCACAGACTCACCTGCTCTCTACTCTCTTTTATGCTTCGACCATTTATACCACACTCTCTAAAAAGAACATCAATAAACTCTCCACATGTTATAACAGTATAGCAAGATTCATTAATGCAACTCCCTTTAGAACCCACCACTGTTATAACCTGAAACAACTAAATTGGCTAGAACTAAATAACCAATTACTTTACCAACAACTACTTATAACTCATAAAGCCCTTCACTTTCTGAAAATACTCCAAGTCTGGCTAAACTTATCTCTCCATATAAGAACCTAAACACACTGCGTTCTGCCAACAAGTTTCTAGTATCCATTACTAAATCAAATAACAAAGCTGGAGATGCACTATTTTCTAATTCCATAGGTAAACACTGGAATCTAATCCCTCAAGAAATAGTGACTCTTCAGTCCACCTCTCTCTTCAAAAGACATATAAAAGGACACCTTACTTCTCAATGGCTATGTCCCTGTACCAATCCCGATTAAAAGTATGGCTCAACACACCTTATTATTTTTCTTTTACTCCTGTCTCCTGACTGGCCCTACCTGAAGCTTTCTGAAATTTGAGAGGTGAATACTTAAGTACTCCTAGATCTCTGAATAACTTTAGTGGATAGATTTTGCTTTTGTTTTTAACTTGTACTTTTTTTTTTAAAATGTGATAGTCATCCTTTCTTGTACCTTGTATAATTCTACTAAAAAAAATGTTTTTATTCTCTGTTATTTTGTCTATATTGGAGCTTTTCTCCCCGGGCCTCTACTGTAAACGGATATATATCCAGCTGGACTAGCCCGGTCAACAAATGTAAAATAAATAAAATAAATAAATATTGTAATGGATTCCCCCCACACTGACCTGATACATTAATGGATTAATAAATTAATATTATTATCAAAATTTAATAAAAAATTTATAATAACTTAATTATTTTGATGAATATATAAGGAGTGGTTTTTGTGTAGGTATGTATTTGTCTCCATCTGATGAAGTGGTTTAAACGAAAACACAGTGCTGGTGAAATCGCGTTAGTGGACTGTATAGTCAAACTTATTGTTTCTGCGTTTTATTTGACTGAAGAGTCATTTTAATAAAGGAATTTGTGTGGATTACGGATTTGTGCCTCTTCCATCTGTTCTGTATTTTTGGTGTTTTGGTGAATATTGGAACAGTGATTCTTTTTGGTTTGTGTTGTTGTCTATATGGAATCTGAAGAGGTTACAAATTCTAGGCAAGCTCCTCAGCGGAGGGGCGTGGAATCTGACAAGTTTGACATGCTTTCGAACCAGTTATCGCAGCTTATTGAGCTGCTGACTCCTGCAAGCCAGCCCTTTCTGACATCATCTCCTGGGGTTCCAGGGAACCAGGAAATGCTCACTAGGTCGAAGCACGAGAATGGCGCGAAAGGAGTCTCTTTCGCTAACGGGCGTAACAGAACACAGAAATCTCATGCAAATGTTACTAATGGTGATATCAGTTCGGATGTACCAATGTTTTTTAGGTCAGAAAACGCTGTGGGTGCTGGCTCTAACAACGAAAGGACAAATAATAGTAATGGACACAAAGAGACTGGTGAGAGTCGCAAAATTGATTTTAAAAGTTTTTTTCAAAAGCAATATTGTTTTAAGGACTTTAAATTACACTCACAGCATGAGGGAGATTATGAAATGAAGTTTAACTATAATATAAAATTGTTAGATGATGTTTTTTTTCAATACAAAAATTATGATATGGAGAATGCATACCTGAGGGAATGTTTACGTTTAAAAATTGTGCCTAAAGGCTTGAGGGTGGTGAAATATCCTAATAAAGTGAAGGAAGGAAGTATTTTTCACCAGGAATTGTTAGAAATTTTTGATAATTGTGGGTTTGAAATATTAAAAGCCATTATTAGAGAAAATGAAAGGGAAATGAAAATTCTATCTAGTAAAATTGAAGGTATTAACCAGAAAATTACAGAAGATTTGTTATTTTCAGTAGAGGAAGGGCAGAGACAGTATTACGATATGTTGCAGAAGATTGATAATAATATTAATAAAGCATATATTAGGAAAAGTAGGAAGTTAGATAGAGACATTAAAGAATATAAGGACAAAGTGTGTTATCCCAAACCAAGATATTTTTCGTACAGAAACCATAATGATTTTGGTACGGATAGGAGAGGGAATGAGCACTTTGTACCAAATGGAGAAGATGAAGTAGGTGATCTGAATAATTTGGATGAATACCCCCCTTTAAGGAGGTCAGAGAGAATAAGAAATTACCAGCAAAAAAAATACCAGTATGGGGGGTATATAGGGACAAGGGGCATGCAGAACAACAACTACAACAGCAGCAACAAGAGATTTCAGCAGTGGAATTGATAGAAGAACATATGTTTAGCAATTGTATCAACACAGATTATATTTTTTCCCATGGCTGCATCAATAAATATCAGGGTTATACTATTTACAATTATAGTAAATATGAATTAAATAAAGCACATTTTTCGTTACTATCAAAAGGTCTTAAATTTGTTCCTAACACGAAGGCGGATATTAGTAAGGTGTTGATTGACCTCAAGTTATTTTTAAGAAAGAAAAATTTAGAACTGTTTTTTCAGGGACATGCTAGTACTGGGGAGAAATGTGAGGTTTTGAAAAGGAAAAGTTTGTTCAACCCACCTTTACACCCACAATTAAGAAATGTTGAGGCCTTAATGGAGAGTAGACTTAGAGCTGAGCTCCCAAGGAATAATATTACATATAACCTTACTAAGGAAGAATATGGGTTATTAAAGGAATTTAGGGAGGACACTACAGTGAGAGTTATGAAACCAGATAAAGGTGGAGGTTCTGTTATTATGGATAATATTTTATATGAAGCTAAGATGATGGAAATTTTAGATGATTTAGACAAATATGTCAGAGCCTCTTTAAATGAGATTAATATAGGTAATAAAAAATATATGTGGTTTTAAATGACTTGCTTATGGAACGCTCTATTGATGTTGAAACTTTTAAATACCTTCATGTTGAGAAACCTAAGGTCCCCTCTATTTTTGGGATACCAAAAGTACATAAAGACTTGGAAGACCCCCCTTTGAGACCTATTGTTGCTTCGGAGGGCTCAGTTACTGCGCCACTGGCGAGATGGTTGGATGTAAAGCTAAAGTCTTTATTTATGGGAGGCCAGGGGACTGTTAAAGACTCTTGGGACCTCTTGCGTAGTATAACTCAAGATTTATATGATGACAATATTACTTTTATAACTATTGATATAGTGGACCTTTTTTCATCTATACCCCATAATGAGGGGATGATGTGGTTTGAAGAAGCCCTGATAAATTATGGTAAATTTAATAATAATGAATTTTATTTGATCCTAGTTTTTATGGAATTAGTTTTAAACAACAACTTTATTCATTATGAGGGAGAATTTTTTAAGCAGATTCAGGGAGTAAGGATGGGTGCAAGGTGTGCCCCCCACATATGTTAATATTATTTTAACAGCTTGGGAAGAAAAATGTATTATTAATTCAAAATATGCCCATAATTGGAAATTTTACAAGCGTTTCTTGGATGATATGTGCTTTTTATGGGTGGGCACGATGGATGAATTTTTAGAATTTTTTAAGTATATCTCAGAGTCCACTGATTTTTTAAAATTTACTTATAATAAGGATAAAGAATTTTTAAATTATTTGGATATTTCTATAGGCAAAAGTGAGGGTTGTTTTTATTCTAAGATTTTTAGAAAGCCAACATTTTCGAATTCTTATTTGGCTTTTAATAGTGCTCACCCTTACTATCAGAAAAAAGGTATTGTTAAGGGACAATATGTGAGGGGTAGCCATATGACATCAAGGGAGAGTGATTTTGAGGTTGAATGTAAGATTTTGCACAATATGTTTATGGATCGAGGCTACCCTAAAGATCTTATTGAGCCTATAGAAAGAGAAGTTAGGGAAGGTAGATATGACAAATTTAAACCCATTTTGGGTTCAAATTTTATCTTGAATGAAATGAAATCTACAAAGCTTAACAGTGAGGGTACAGGCAATTTTGTAGTTGATTATAATGGTAGTGCACCTAGAATTAGGAAGATTTTGGAGGAAGAATGGTGTAGGTTTGGTCAGATTTCGGATTTGAAATGTATCTTTGAAGAACCTTTGAAATGTACATATAGAAGGGGCAAAAGCTTAAAGACTATTCTGGAAGGTAAATATGGTATGAAAAAAGTTAAGGAAGAGAAACTAGGAACCTTTAAATGTGGAAGGTGTTCCCAATGCCCATTTATTTGTACTAAGCAAACAATTTTTTTAGAGAGCATGGACAGACTGATCCAGAGCAAATATTTTGCGAACTGTCACACCTCTGGGATAGTTTATTTAGGTTTGTGTGATCATTGTGATGCATTTTATATAGGGAAATCGGAAAGAAAGCTAAAAAACAGAATTTATGAGCATTACTATGAGATAAAAACAAAATGTACTAATAATGCTTTATACCGACATAAATTAATTTGCCAAGAAGCTAAATTTAGCTTCTTTGTGTTGGAAGTAGTGGAAAAGGATGTAAGAGGTGGGCCATGGGAAACTTCGATTGAGTATAAAGAGCTGTTGTGGCAGCTTTCCTTGGAGGCGAATAAACCTCCAGATCTAAATGATGCCATCTCTTTAGCACCTGTACTCAAGCTGAGATCAGCTAAGCTTTAAATGTTTTCATTTTATGTTTTTTATTTATTATTTTTTTCTATATTTATCTTATTTTAAATGTGTATTAAAATCAGTTTTCATTAAAGTGTTGGTAGTATAGGATACCACAAGCTGTAATGCTTTTGCTGGTTGTATTAAAGAATTTAGTTTGTTTTATTAGATTAAGTTATTATAAAGTTTTTATTAAATTTTGATAATAATATTAATTTATTAATCCATTAATATATCAGGTCAGTGTGGGGGGAATCCATTACAATATATTTTAATGTATGTGTTGTATGCATTATGTCTTACCCCTTTAAATGTTTAAGTATCTTGTTCCCTTTAATTAACTAATTGTTTAATTATTTTGATGAATATATAAGGAGTGTTTTTTGTGTAGGTATGCATTTGTCTCCATCTGATGAAGTGGTTTAAACGAAAATGCAGTGCTGGTGAAATCGCGTTAGTGGACTGTATAGTCAAACTTATTGTTTCTGCGTTTTATTGGACTGAAGAGTCGTTTTAATAAAGGAATTCGTGTGGATTACGGATTTGTGCCTCTTCCATCTCTTCTGTATTTTTGGTGTTTTGGTGAACATTGGAACAGTGATTCTTTTTGGTTTGTGTTAGGTAGAAGGTTAGAGAGTTTGTTCTGCCAGAGGACAGCCTGCTGTCAACCATTCAGGTAGGATTGAAACCATTGGAGGGCTCCAGTATCTAGACAGAATGTTTGCAGGGTGTGGATTAAAAGTTGGTGATCAACCATATCGAATGCCTTGGAAAGATCCAAAAAGAGGGCTGAGGATATATAATTATTGCTGTGATTATGGTTTATGGTGTTAGTAAAGGCTAAGAGGGCTGAAGTCGTGCTGTGATGAGGACAGAAGCCATGCTGAGTGTCTGCCATAAGGCGATTTTGGATTAGGTGGTGCATGAGTTGTCTATGAATACATTTTTCCATAATCTTTGCAAGTGGAGAGAGTATAGCTATTGGCCTAAAATTGGAGAATTCAGTAGAGCTACCTCCTTTGTGAAGTGGGATTACATAGGATATTTTCCAAATGGTGGGAATTTTAGCTTCTACTATGGTTCGATTGATTAGTATTGAGACGGGGTAAGCAATAGCATCAGCTGATTTTTGTAGGTACTCGGCATGGAGTTGATCAGCAGAAAGTGTAATGGGTTTTAATTTTTTGATCAAGGTATGGATAAGTGAAGTGGCGACTGGTTGGAAGCAGAATGAATGCGAGTAGGTTTCTAGGGTGCTACTTTCAGGACCAGGGAAGCTAGGAGGTAGTTGGCTAGCTAGGGCTTGAATTGTCTCAGTAAAGAATTGGTTAAAACGATCAGAAACATCTTCAGGGGTTTTATCAATAGTAGTAGCAGGGATTGGGGTTGAAGTTTGTCCAGGATGTAGTAGATTATTTAAACCTGCCCAAAACTTCTGAGGGTTATTTTGATTTACTGTCTGTAAATTACAGTAGTATTGTTTTTTGTCTTGTAAAATTGATTTTTTTGGTTTTGTTCCTGGATTGCCTGTATTTAATGTGATCTTGAAGGTCTTTAGAAGAATGCCATAAAGCCCATGCTTTGTTTCTAAAGGTAATTTTGAGTTTAGACTCTATAGAAAGCCATGGTGCAGTTTTTGCCTTGGTTCTCTTTGAACGAACAGGTGCATGCAAATCAAGGATTTCAAGGAATTTGTTGTTAAAGTATGCTACTGCTTCCTTTAAGGGGAGGTGTTTTAGAATAGACCAATTACATGAGTTTAGTTCTTGTTGGAATTTGGCAGGGTCAAAGTTTTTATTGTTTCTAACCTTTCTGAGTAAGGGTTGTTGGGAATTAATGGTTTTGTGCTTAATTACATATGTGAGAAGGTGATCGCTTAGGCCATTAAGGAGGGTACCAGAGGTGTACAGTTGGGGGTGACTGTTTATGAGTACCCAGTCAAGTATACTTTCTCTTGGTTGGGTTTACCTATCCTGGTAGGGGTGGATATGATTTGTGTAAATGCATGCAGGTTAATATGGGTGGTTGGGGATTCTGAGGAACAGGTGCCCCAGTCTATGTTAAAGTCTCCAAGTAGTAGGGTTTCTTGGGGGTAGTGACATGATAGCCAGTGCAGGATACCTTCAAATGTAGATATATTGTTACCTGGGGGAATGTACATACAGATGATATTAATGCATTTATTTTTATTAAGTTGCAATTTGGTGGCAAGAATCTCTGAGTTATTAATCTGAGGAGGTTGTATTACATCTATGGTGACATTCAACAGAGATTTATAGAGTACAGCTACCCCACCCCCTTCCTCGAAGCACGATCCAGCCTGTGTATGTTGTACCCAGGTGGTAACACTTCATTGTCTTTAGCGTTAGGTTTTAACCAGGTTTCAGATAAACAGAGAATCTCAGGGGAGTGGACATCCAGAAGTGCTTGCAATTCATGTACCTTGTTATTAATGCTTCTAATATTGAGATGACAGACTAGGAGAGAGTTAGTTGGCCTATTAATTGTAGGTTTGTAGCTTAGAGTGCAAGTAGAGGGGGTATGTGTATCTGAAGTGAGTGGGCCAGGGTTGGGGTGAATATCACCACCAAGTATTAGGTTAAGTCTATACTTGGTGATGAACTTCAGGAATTTGTTTATTAGTTTGTGGTAGTGTTTGGATCTAGAGCTAATGTGCCTGGGGTTGAGATGTTGATAGACTGAACAAGATGTTGGATAGGATCTGGTACTGTAAGTATGGTTGAAGGTGGAAGGATTTACAGCTGGGGTGATAGTATGGCCTTTTGGGACCTGAAATCCCGTGAGAAACTGGTTTTCATACAAGGTAAGGAGGTATGGTGTGAACAAGAGGGGTAGTAAAGAGGAGTATATCATTATCTGTGATTCAGCTAGTGAGTTAAGGAACTGTTTTATCTGGTGATGCAACACCAGAAGATAGAGTGGTGAGGTAAAGGTACTGGAAGGGTGATGGGAGAATGCCAGATGAAAGCTAATAGGTGCTATTAAAATGTAGGTAGTAGAATGGGGGTGTGTGGAATTATCCCAGATGAAAGCAGATAGGATCTAGAAAGTGGGGGAGTGGCTATAGTACTATAAATTTAGAGATACTGGGGCGGGAGGGAATTGAGGGCAGGGAGGGGAGCGAAGACAGCCTGAGCGTAGCGAGGGCGAACGTAGCGGGGCTATTGCAGTTTACAAGGTTTCCTAAGGTGTCCTAAAGCTATAAGGTAAGTATTACAGTGAGAGCCCGAGCATAGCAAGGGTGAACGTAGCGGGGATATTGCAGTTTACAAGGTTTCCTAAGGTGTCCTAAAGCTGTAAGGTAAGTATTACAGTGAGAGCCCGAGCGTAGCGAGGGCAAACGTAGCAGGGCTATTGCAGTTTACAAGGTTTCCTAAGGTGTCCTAAAGCTATAAGGTAAGTATTACAGCTCTTAATGTAAGAGTCAATTTACTTCAGTTACAGGGGAAGGAGGCAACCACTCAAGTAGAAACAAAGAGCTGAATGCCTGACCAATATGGTGACCTGCTTAAATACAAAGCACTGTAAGTGAAAGCTTAACAAATGCTTTTTGTGTGTGCAACCTACTCTGTTTAAATGTTGAGAGAAACTGATTGCAGTCCTGTAGACACCGTTTTGTAGTGAACTGAAGAATTCAATCTGTTTAAATATTGAGAGAAACTGATTGCAGTCCTGTAGACACCGTTTTGTAGTGTATGATTCCCACACGAACACAAAATGCAGAAGCTATTTTGCCCTGTTTCCCCCTCTGGGAGATGCCCCAAGGGACGCACTCGTACACGATTGGCCTCCGGGTCTCCTCTATGCATTCCCACCAATTCCCTCGATACCTAAAGTATTACAGAAAGCAAAACCCTTGGGAAGGACCATCATTCTAATAGCCCCTCATTGGCCTTGTTGAGAGAAACTGATTGCATCCATGTGCATTGCTATCAGAAAGCGCTGGGTGGATGTAGCCCACTGCCATACTCTTAGAGCCTTGTGACAAAGGGGGAAGGACCTGGTTCCTCCTTGTTTGTTCAAGTACAACATCCACAATCCAAGACTATGCTATTCAATAAAGGAGCTGTGGGAGCTACAGTTCGGGTACAACTTGCCGCCATCTCTAATTCTCACCTTGGCTTTGAAGGATTGAACATAAGCTGTCCAAAGCCTTTCTCAAAGGGACCTTCCATCTCAGACCACCTGTGAAATTCCCATATACCCCATGGAACCTAAATTTTATATTTCCATGCATTATTCTCCCACCTTTTGGGCCAGCTTCCTCATGTGATTTGAAATTTTTGTCTTGGAAGTCTATCTTTTTAGTAGCCATCACGTCTGCCCGTAGAGTATTAGAGCTACAAGCCTTGTCCATAAAGCCTCCTTATTTGAATTTTCATGCTGACAGTGTCCCTGCGAACAAATCTTTAATTTTTACCTAAAGTTTGTACTGAAGCTAAGCTTAACCAGATAATAGATTTACCAGTGTTCTTCCCCAAACACACCAACAACTTTGAGTATATGCTGCACAAACTTAATGTTCATAGACAGCTCAGATTTTACCTGGATAGAACAAAAGAGTTCAGAAAATCAGAACAACTTTTTGTTTCCTTTTCAGATTCTAGGAAAAGTATGCCAGTGGCAAAAACAACACTATCTAGATGGTTATCTGATTGTATCACCTTCACATATCCAGCTGCCAATTTACCTTTACAACACAAAATTAAGGCTTATTCTACCAGAGCAGTGTCCACATCTTCTGCCTTTTCTGCTAGGCTTCCTATAGGCAACATTTGTGCAGCAGCCACTTGGTCAAGACCTCATACCTTTATCACTCATTCCAAAGTTGATAAGGCCTCCAGGGACAGGGCCTCCTTTGGTTCTACTGTCCTGAAAAACATACTTCTGTGAACCACCCGAGAAAGATGGTGCTTGGGACGCTACCCATCTGTAAAAATGAGCAGCGAGATAGAACAACTTCACATAAAGAAGTTCCATGTGAGTTGTTCATCTTGCCTTCATTCTTTCTTCCCACCCTCCTACCCCCTCCAGGGTTTTTCAAGGACTGAGATACTAGTTTTGTCCTGGCTGCTCAGTTTTTATATGGGTTTTTTCCCTAAAGAGTGATAGAATGGCACATGGTATTATTAGATGCAGCAAACAAGATCTGAGGTAACTCAAGGTGCATCATGGGATAGGGACTTGGCCTCGAGCTGTCTGAAGACCTTGAGCTTTGTAGTAGGCCAACTTGGAGCCGAGGATTGGCTCCAAACCCCATCTGTAAGAATGAAGGCGAGATGAACAACTCACATGGAACGTTATGGTGAGTACATAACTTCTTTTTCTCATCCTATCTTTAGAGTCCACTCATTATTGTCATTCTATACCCCAAAATTGTCACTAAAAGCTTAATTAACTAATAGCCACCTGTAAACTTTCCGCCCATATTATATCCAGTGTTCATCTTACTTATTTACTACACTGGAGGGAATTTATTAAACCTGACTTTGGATTGTAATACCTATATGTTATCCATGATTTGTTCTAGTCCTTCATCACCCCATATGTATAACTTCACATTAGTTACGTTTAACATATGAAAAATGAAAAAGACTAAGAGTTGTATGTATATTACGGTACTGTTCAAAATTATTGTCCTCTGGAATTGTTTATGCTGCCCAAGTTTTAGTTGTAGTTTGGTTCCTTATTTAAAAACAAAAACAATTATGTTACATAGTAAAACTTTTGCAAATGCTGCATCGCCCTTTGTACATAGCGTTATTTTACTTGTGGTTTTTTTAATAGCAAAGTCCAAAATAAATGGAAGCCCAATATTACATTAATTGCACAACTTATTATTTACTGGAATGGTTAATATCATATTCTAGTTACAACACTAATCTCCAGTTTCCTATATACTTTCATCAGTCCATCACTTTGCTCATACAGGCTATCGTTCTGTACTCACATGTTTCCATTTCATCTGATTCCAGCCTGTTTCACTATAACTGAATTATTTAGTGCAAGATAAACAATGAACTTTCCAAAGATCACAAACTATAAGTAAACACATAGTCCTATCTTTAACTCTTCCTAAAATATTCCTGGTTAAGTAATACTTTTAACAAACATCTTTTCTCAACATTACAAACAACACAAAACTAAAAATAAAAATTTAAATAACGATCAAAGTCAGGAAAAGGAGACCCCCTTTAGTTCAGCAAAACAGTAACACTGTCTAGTGCCTTGGCCAAAGGGCCTTTCCGGAGTCAAAGAACAAAATACACTCAAACAATTAAGTACGTACTCGTATTAAAGATCAACAAATCAAGGCTTGCATTAAATTAAACAATCAGTTTAAATACACCAATTCCCCCTACTCAGAAAAACATTATCCAATTGCATTCTAAAAATCAAACCACTGTGGGTCATTGTTCCATATTTAAAAATAAATAAACTCTTTAAAAAGCAACTTTTGTTTGAAATCCATATCCATAAAAACTTTCACTTTTTCTAAAATAGTACCATGAAGATATTTTTCATTCCCCTTGTGACAAAGAGAAAAAAATCATAGCAAATGAACTTTCTATTATTTGATTCCTGATGCCCCTCAAATGCTCTAAAACCTGGCTCTAAAATACCTTTTAGTCTCTCCTATATAAAAAAGATTACACAGATATCCGAGGGCAAAAACTACCCCCTCTGTACCACAGTTTTCTTGTCTCAACATTGTTTATACAAATATACTAGTTAAAAAACAGAGACAATAAGTAAATAAATATGCAAACACATAGGTTCATAGGTAAGTAATAGGCTAATTTGCCTTGTGGACCATTTTAAGCCTAGCCAGTTTCTCTTAAAAAGTGAGAATCAAGCTCTGTACCTTGTTTTTGTGAGGTAAGCACATTAACCATTATGCCAACCTCCAACCCATAACTATCTTAGTGTATTATTGGACAGAAGAAAAAAATATATTGATCCCAATCAACCAGACAAATGCAAATATCTATATAGCATATTTGTCTTCATTAAATAAGTAAATAAACAAGAAAAATAAAATATGTATGAGAATTGCTTCATGCCTTATATTTTTCCAGATTATTATTTACTTAAATGAGCAATACTCCTTTATACTTAAACTGCAAGAGCCTGTTTTTGTGTTTACTTTAACTGTAACTCAGGATATATATTTTCATATGGTTAACCCTCGCAGTGTACTACCGTAATAAACTACTTTTATTAATACAGGTAAATAAAAATAGACAGTTTGAAAACTATTCCTTATGGGCACTTCAGAACCACATAAGGTGCTTCACATCCTATAACAAACATAATATTTAGCTGCATATTTACAAAGTTGTGGAACGTCCTTCATAACTGCGAGTTACACAGGTCAGTTCTTGGCTTCACATCAGTTCACCGTCCAAACCTTTCAGAAACTTTGTTTTTAATAAACATATTCATATTGCTACCCAGTCAATGCCATCAAGTAAAATTTTTCCAGTGTATACAATCATACTCCCTTAGGAGCTGCATGCATATGTAAATGTCTATTTATTTTGATGGTTGTAGTCTGGTGCTTCTGTATTGAAGGAGTTTAAACATTATAGCACTAGATCCCAATACTGTCCAAAATCTGTACATTTGTACTGTACATTCATTTAGTGAGCTGGTGGAATGATAACAATGCGTTTTACTTTGCATTTATGTACAGTGTACTAGTTTGTCTTTTGCAGATAGGAAAGGTGACATATAACTACATACAAATTTGAATCATGCAATTTGCTGTTTTTATTAGATATATTTTTATTATTTTTTTTTTCAAATGCTAATTGCTTCTTACTCTTTGCTCTTCTGCATGATTGTGATCACGGTCTTCCCTGGTAATGACTATGCTTACCTGGTTAATATATTAATAAGATAAAAAAAGATATTTGGAAAGAACCACATTGTACAAAATAATGTGAAAATGAAGCTTATATAGAAAAATGTTCTAAATTAACTTTTACATAATCTAGTAATGTTTCAAATAACACAGACATGATTTCTGAGTATTAATGTTGCATTATGTTATAAAAAAGCCCTTCATTGACTGTGGTCATAGCTGCACAACCATGGAAGCATCAGAAGTCCTTTGCTTTTTAAATGGAAATTACAAAGTATATCTGAAGCAGCTGCATCTCATAAAGTAACTCACAGGTCAGCTGTTAAAGCAACAAAAAAAAAGCATCAGTTTTCTCTTGCGTGTAACACCTAGCTAAAGTGATTCCTGCTTATGGTCAAATTGTGTGTCATTTTGAAAGTCAGTACGCATAGTATTCACAAGTCACTTTATCTGTTTACAGTATTTTGTTGTTAATGCTGCAGAGCTGCTCACCCTTTAAGCAAATTGTTATCGAGTGACTGCAGATATTTATCATTTTTTTACTTGTGTCTGCTTGCTTAAAGCTCTGTGGTCATCAGGCCTCCCTCCTACCTTCCCCATTGCCCAAGGGGGGGGGGGGGGCAAAGTGCCCTTCAGCCCATTCATCTTCTGTATGAGGGTGTACCAGTAGGAATGGTGTCATCATGTTTGGAGGACCAGTTTGGCTTCCCAGTTATGTAATGTGCAGTGGTTGTCTGAATGCATACAATTCTTGTGAGAAATCCGTCTGTTACCGAGCCCCCCCAAGGTAAGGAACCTCAAGTAATTATGAGTCTCTACTAGTGATTAAACTAGTGTCTATACCCTGGGCATATGCCCTACACCCCCCCCGAGATAGATGAGCAGGTTCATCCTCATCATTTTCTCTCTGTCTCCTAGGCCAGTTACTCTGGTGCACAGACCAATAGTATTCTGGTGAAGTGGATCATAGTCAGGGTTTTATTCCTCTGCAATGGAACTTACTAAATAATTAATATTTATAGCAGTATTCATTAGAATAATTTCTGTACATATCTATGAAAATCAGTAAAAATAGATAAATAAACAAGTAGTTAGAAAAATAAATAAATTAACTGACTAACTAAATAGCCCCAGTGGACACTGACCACTAAACCAAACTGTAACACATAAAACTACTTCACATATCTCATGGTGCAGCACATTATGAGAAGCTATGCAGATAGACATGAAATAACTCAGATGGGTTCAACAGGGTGATGGCAAAGGTACATTAGTGTGGTCTCAAATTACGCTTGTAGCAACAGTAGGGATAGTCTGAAGCCTATTATAGACCTCTGCTGAAATCATATTTGACTTGAGATGAAGCTGTAGTATATTTTATCAGACTGATGTACTATTCTACATAGAGATCAGGCCATTTGGTTAGAGAAATCCATATGAAAGCAGATTTTTTATAAGATGCTGCTGATGAACTTCTAAACATTATTTTTTATTTATTTATTTATTGCAGAGAGCAGTATAAAATATTCCTGAGACAACTAGTGTGTGTGTACAAGATGCTCTAGAAGAGAACCATGGCAGTCATACTATTCTGAGTAGATAATCATTAGTTGTTTGGTAGTAAATCTAATTTTCATTCCTTGTTTTTCATCCATAATGACCAGATCTCTCTCTCTCGTTTTATATATATATATATATATATATATATATATATGTATGTATATATATATATATATATGTATATATATATATATATATATATATATGTATATATATATATATATATATATATAATACACACACACACACACACACACACACACACACACCGGATGTATGCAGGTTCATAGGCAACATCATAAGAGTTATGTTTTTATGTGAGTTGCTGTGCAAATATACATGCTGACATACTATGCTTGCTGAAAAAATGTTAATCTTTTGTAGATTGGCTAGATATGTGGAAGCTGGTGTACCATATTGATTTTATTTGTTGAGAACATGAAAAGAATATAATTCTAAAAGTGCTGATGCAAGTAGTATAGTAGTACCTTAGAGTTGTTTTCCTTGTTCTAGTATTTAAGTGTGGATTTTGAAGGAAATGACAGTAAACAAGCCAATTGCACTAGTTGGACAGAGTTGAATTTTTCTGCTTTGTTTTGAGAAGTTGTTGCATTTGACAGGTATATCTCTTAAAACAGATATAAGCTACACCAATCACTGAATACTTGTTTATACTAGTATTATCTGCCCTACTTAACATAGCCACCATGACTGCTCAGCCTCGAACAGCTTGATGAAGGAATTAATCTATGCAGGACAGTCTTCTAAATTCATAGATAATTCACAGGTAAAATAAAATGCCAGTCCTTCTGTAATTTGAAGGCTCCTAATTCTCTCTGTAATGGGCGGCATGGTACTATGATGATAATTACATTTGCTGTAATTCTCTGCCTAGTGCTGCAGAGATAATTAAATGTTCAATCACAATCTGTCCAATGTGGGGCTATGCATTATACAAAGAGACAGCTTGTATTCTTGCCCAGTTTGTGAAGCCCCCTGTTTCACAATTTTCAGGGAACTGTATCAAAAATTACTGACCTTGCATTCTCAGATTTTTTCCATTATTATGGTGATTAGCTTAGTAAACATAAACATGCCAAGAGTTAATAGATGAGCAGAATATAATGCTTTCAGTTTCATTAACAATACAAAGTAATTTTCATCTAAGCATCTTGTTGACATGTAGCATGTAATGTACTGCATTTTATTATTAGATTGCCAGGATTGTTTGCTAAGAGAGTAACAACTGTTCCCTGTTACATACTTTTGAAATGGTCAGTTTACTGCTCCTACATGCTTCACCAGAAATTACCATTTTCTGTGTTAAAGAGCAGAACTTTGGATTGTTGTTTTCAGAAGTAACACAATAAAGTATTTGTTTATGCAGAGTATTTAGTTCTGATAATATGATTTTTGCTGTTTACCATTGCATGAAATCTTAGCCTGTAGGAAAATGCTGCTCATTCATAAATATCAAATTATATTTCCATTTTAAACAGCAGTTCAGATTCTCCTGCAGATTACTGTAAAAAATCATATAGAGTAAAGTATTATGTAGAGCCTGCTT
>NC_056729.1:403834969-403852469 GCF_019279795.1 Protopterus annectens | reverse complement strand
TTTGCAGAAAGCTTTAAGACATCCTTCATAAATGCCTCCTATGCTAGTGCTACCTTGTTTGGACAAAAAGTGAAAGAAATGTTCACCAGGAGCTGAGAGGACCTTAAGATTTTGTCTGCAGTAGAGATACAGTTTTCTACTCCTTAAAGGTCCTATTCTAGGAATTACCGAGGAGATAGAGTAATGTGGTTCAATAATTTCCAAGGTTTTCAACAGGACACTACGGGGGACAGGCCTGTCCAAGGAAGAGAGGGAAGCAACCTAACTTGACTTTACCTACAAAGTAGAGGGGGTCCACAAAATAAAGGATTCCATGGGCTGTTCACTGAAGAAACCTTATCAGTGTCCCTGATGTTTTGCCTGACTGCTGCACTCTGGAGGTAGTCTGGGGATGCTTTTCCTCACACCCTCTATCCTGGCAAGCAGTAACTTCTGATTCACGGGGGTTAAGGAATATCACCATAGGTTATAGAATGCCCCTTTTGTGTTCCCGAAGGGCAAGACTAAAGATTCCCGATACTCCACCCAATCAGTTGGAATTAACAGCCATAGAAGTTGCAAAGTTGCAAAACGAAAGAGTCATCCAATCAGTCCCCCCAGACAAGCTAGGATAAGGAGTCTATTCCAGATTCTTTTTAGTTCCAAGGAAAACTGTGGACCTCAGACCAATATTGGAATTTAAATCAATATGTCAGACAGACAAAATTCCAGATCGTCAAGGTACAGTCCATTGTACTTGGTGAGGAAGAATGATTGGATGTGCTGTATTGACCTCCAGGATGCCTATTGTCATACAAAGATCCAGAGGCAATTCAGGAGATTCCTTCTGGGAGCCAGTCAGTTTGGAGTGATGCTGTTAAGTCTCACCACAACCTCCCAGGTTTTCACCAAGATAATGGAAGTCATAACGGCTTATCTCTTGCTACAAGGGATCCAGGTCTTCCATATTTGGATGATTGGCTACTAACTGCTACCTGCAAGGATCAACTATTACAACTCCAGTCAGTCCTTTTTATCCCTGGCAACTCACTTGGGAGTATCAGTAAACTTCAACAAAAGCAAACTATTCCCTTCTCAGAGCATAGAATTTATATGCTACAAAATGGATACAGTTAAGGTCCATAGCCCTTCAAGTGTTACAACACCCTCAACCTCAAGCAAGACTATTTGTACAACTCCTAGGACTGATAGCCTCATCTATCAGTCTGCTACCTTTGGCCATATATCACATGAGAATTCCACAATGGGCACTAGCAGTACATTGGCCACAGAAACTTCAACCTTTTCACAACAGGATTCTTCTGAAGTAGGTGTGCAAGGATCATGTACAGTGGTGGATTACATCCTAGACAGTTGTTCAGGGCAGATCCTTCTGTTTTCCCACTCTCAAAGCCACAGTCAACAAGGATGCCTTCCTTCGGGGGGGGGGGCACTACAAAGGGAAGACGGTTCAAAGGATGTGATCATCAACAAAGGCCAAACTTCACAACAACGTCTTGGAATTGAGAGCAGTCGTGCTAACATTGCAGGTTTTCAGGACATGCTACCCAAGGATGTGATCACTGTCCACTCAGACAACATATCAATGGTTTGGTACATCAGCAAACAAGGTGAAATATGCTCATACCCTCTTTGTAAGGAAGCCATGAGAGTTTAGCAGTGAGCTATGGCTTCAGACCACTTTCTAGCAGCAATGCATATCCCTGGGACATCCAGTATTCTAGTGGACAAATTGAGTTGCTTTCAAAAGAAGTGTGGCAACAGAGATTTACAACCACTGGGGCCAACATTGCTCCGGCTTTTTTGCTTCATACCTCAACAACAAATGTAGAAGTTATTTTGCTCTCATCTTTCCACAGGGATTGTCTCCAAGAGGTACTCTAGTCTATTTTTGGACTCCTGGTCTCCTTCATGCTTTTCCATCAGTTTGTCTCGTCACCAAGTTCATTCAGAAGGCCATGGAATACAAGACCAGCATAATTTTGATAATCCTCATTGCCCCCTTTTTTCCTCATCAGGAATGGTTCCCCTTTATATGGCCTCATCTTCTGCACCTACCTTGGTCCTGGATTCCATACTTGATCTCCTTAGTCACCCATCCAGGCTCTCTAGGCCTTAAAACTAACCACATGGTTTCTCAAATTTTAATGATTGCCATGGACGCCAGGCTTTCTGCCCATGTAGTCCACATAATCTCTTCCTCTCAGAGAGCTTCAACCAAGATGATTTACAAAAGTAAATGGAAATGTTTCTCTATAGGGCCTCTTCAAAGGGATTTGATCTTTTTTAAGCCCCTTCACCAGAGATTTTGGAGTTTCTTTCTGAATTTTTTTATGGCAGACTCTTAGTTACTCTGCAGTCAAAGTCCAGATAGCCACCATCTCAAACTTTCACATTGGATATAGTGATGCCTCTGTTTCTTCTCTTAAGGGGACCACGGCCTTTGTTAGAGGAACAAAGACTTCAGTTCATGATCTAGTTGCTCCTTGGGATATTACAATTTTGCTTCAGTCCCTGACCCAAAAACCTTTTGAACTTGTGACTTCAACAGATCTTAAGTTCTTTTCCTGGAAAACTCTTTTTGGTTGCCAATACATCAGCAAAATGTGTGTCGGAATTACAAGCACTTTTATATAAACCACCATTCCTTACTTTTCATAAGAACAGGGTTTCACTGAGGACAACCCCCTCCTTCCTTCCAACGGTGGCTTCAGACTCTAACTTGAACCAACAAATTGATTTGACAGTATTTTTTCTGAACTTTGCTAACAAAGGAGAATATACCCTACATACCTTAGAAGTCCATAGGCTACTGAGGTTGTACTTCAGAAAGTCTGACCAATTGTTTGTAACTTTTCAAAGGCCAAAGCATGGACAACATGTGTCTAAAGTTACACTTTCAAAATGGATAGCAGATTGCATTTCATTTGTTTATAAGTCAGAAGGGCTGTCCTTTGTAAACCTAAGGCTCACTGTACCAGAGCGATGTGAATTTCAACAGCATTTACAAAAAGAGTGCAAGTCAGTGATATATGTGCTGCAACGACTTGGTTTACAACTCATACCTTTGTATCTCATCCTAAGTTAGATGGGCAGTCTAGGACTCACACATCTTTTGGCTCTGCCATACTCAGTAATGTCCTTCCTTGAGTCCACCAGGTCTCTTTTTGGGTAGCTTGGAAATCTGTCCCACATGTGGAACCAGACAAAAATAGACAACATCAGATATGAAAGTTAAGCATTTGCCATAAAATTAGATCCATCTTGTCTTATTTTCATCTGGTTCAACTCCCCTCCCTTCTTTACTTTTCCAAATTGTCATTTTCACCTTCGAGGGATCAATCAGACCTTGTCTGCCCATTGCTCCACTTTTCTCTTTAGAGGATTTCCCTTAATATTTTCTCCTTTTCTCCATTACTTCCTACATTATTTAAGACCAATTGTACTCAGTCAGCAAACTCAATCTGAGGTAACTCAGTCAGAAGAGGTAAATTGTGGGTAGGGGAAAAGTCGGAGCTCTTGGATTCAATACTCTGGTATAAGGTGCCGAGGTCAGATCCCACCGGATCTGGCATCCCACATTTTGAACCAGACAGAAATAAGCCAACATGGATATAATGTTATGGTAAGTTCATAACATTCATTTTTGCTAATTAGCTTTGAGTATATTACTTTTAAAAAAAATCTGTGTAACACTCTGCACAATGCCACCAAATAAAAGGGTTGACTTTGACAACTTATACCTCTGAGTAAGGGAAGGTTGCCTTATATTAGCTTATCTGAGTATACCATAACACTTTCAGGCAGAAACAGACCCTTGCCTTTGGAAAGTAGTCTTTTTTTATTTTTTTATGGAATTGCCAATTATTCATTTCTGTTGCACATTCTTTTAGAAAACAACATTTCCTTTCCATGGATTACTGAATTATGTGGTTCAAACATATATCACTGTCTTGTCGAATGGAAATACCTACTTGGGTACAGATATGGAGTATGAGAACAATATGCTGTCTTCAATGGCAGGTGGTAGAAATGAAAGAAGTAACTCTTACTCTCACCATTCTTAATTGGACAATCATTTTCTGTTTTATTTGCCACAACAATATATTCAAGGCAAGAAAACATGATTTAGACAGATGCTTAGCTTTACTGGAAAAGATATTGAACAAGACATGAGTAAGGCTTTATAATGTCAGGGAAATTAAATTGGAAGTTATAACTTTTTTTTTTCAATATCATAAAAATTAAATTACATGATGTTTGATGACTGGGGAGATGTTTGCAGTCTGAGCAATTATAGTCCATTCTTCCCCTTACTTAAATAATGCATATTTCTGCATTGATATTTAAATTGTTCTGCAAAGTTCACCCAAATGTATATGTTTATTGATTTTGATTGTTTATGTTTGTATGTACACATGCATGTTTTGCTGACTGGATAGTCCCACTAGGTATGTAGCCCAATATCAGGATGTCCACAAGGAGGTAGTCATAATAGAGGAAAATCTGGCCAGTGCATAGAGGTCCTCATTTTAATGTGTCATCCAAAGGATTATTATTTATTTATTCATTTATGTATGTATGTATTCATTTTGTCAACTAGGCTAGTTGGGCCATGCGGACTCCTTTTCAGCAGAGTCCAGAGATGAAAAGCTCCAGATACATTTTACATTAAGCAGTAAATTACAATATAGTAAGGAATGAGTAATACAGATGTATAAGTTTTATATGTTGTAACAAATAATTATTATACACACCTGTGAGAGGATATTTAAGAAAGAAATGAGTAATGAGTGTTTAATAATATACACATTAACGATTCAGGAATTTGAAAAGAAAGAGGGAAATGTATTAGAACTGAAAGGAGAGATAGGATGGAAGGTAAATGTAAAGATAAAGGTGGTTAAGGGTTGATAAAGAATTTACAAGAATTTAATTGAGTAGAAAAAGTGTATAAGATAGAAATACAGAGAAAGGGTGAGAGAGTGCTGTAAAGCTAATTTCAGCCCGGTGTGCAGGAGCAAGTACAGAGCCCAAAAAATGTGCATTTATGCTTTAAAATGATTATGAAGGAACTAAAGGATGTTGTTTATCTTAAGAGTTGGAGGGAATAAATTCCACTTCTTAGATATGTAATTTGGGTATAGGCAATTAACAAAAGTGCTGAAAGATTTTGTTTAATAAGTAGGTTTCTGTCTGTACAGTGGATATATTTAGATGGAGAGTACCACTGGAGTAAAGAACTGAGGGAGAGATATTTATCTGTGGCATGGACTATATTGTAGGGAGAGATTAAGGTTGTTTGATAATTTGTTCCGGTGTAGTTTTTTTTGACTATGATACAGTGGTGAATAGAGCTGGGTATTTTGTTTGCAAATTTGGCTTTTACAGTGTTAATATTTGTAAGAATAGGAGAAGCATATAGCAGTGTAGAGAGAAGGAATGCTGTAGTAATATTTGTGTGAAATTGCACAATGAGGAAGTTAGCAACTCTATACCAGAGGTCTAATTTTTGATGTGTTTTTTTTAATGTTTTGAACGTGGATATCAAATTTTAGTTTACAGTCTAGATTAAAACCTAGCAGTCTGCTTTGGGAGACAATTTCCAGGTGTATGGTTTGTGAGATGAAGTCAGAAATTTTGCTTATTATCAAAATTTAGATCAAAGTCAAGTCAAAGTCAAAGTAAACTTTATTGTCAATCAGATATACATAGCAGTGCAAGCTGAACAAAATTATGTTGCTTTGGTCCCATTGCAAGACAAAACAAGGAACATATAGTTTCAATGACAATAAGACTAATGCACATACACTAATAATTAAAATATTAACAACACAATAAATAAATTACCACAATTGGGCAAGAAGACATTAGACAGTGTTATACTAGTAGGTATAGCAAGGCTATGACTTCCCATTGTGATTGCTTAGAATATTGCACTTCATCACTTGTAGTATGATTTATTCTGATGTTCATATTTCACATGTATGGGGTGGTGACTCACTCTTGACTATTGCATATTCAGGAAGTAATAGCATAAGAAATCAGGCTAACCTTACCAGTTATTGAATAAATTTGCCAGAGCGATTACTATAGCTGATACTTCATAACAAGTGGCATATTGATCTAATTATTCACTGTCATGCCTGGCATTTAAGTTCAGCAGCCTTATGGATAGAGGCGAGAAACTCCTGTTCAGTCTAGATGTTTTGCTGTATAAGCTGCAATATACCACCTGCCCTAGGAAAGGCGGAAGTACATGCCATGAGCAGGGTGAGTGGGATCGTTGATTATCTTCCTAGTCCTTCCCACACAACGAGTCTTGTGCACATTTTCAGTGGATGAGAGCAAGGAACCAGTAACTTTTTCCATTGTCTCCACTACCCTCAGAAGAGCCTTTCAGTCAGATGCTTTGCAGTTACCATACCAAATTATGATGTTATTTGAGAGGATGCTGTCGACGGTCCCCCTGTAGAAGGCTTTGAGGATGTACTGAGAAAGATTTGCTTCCTCAGTTTCCATAGGAAGTGCAGACATTATTGTGCCTTCTTCACTGTGTAGCTAATATGAGTCGACCAGGATAGGTCATCAGAGATGTGCACCCCCAGGAACCTGGTGTTTTTTACTCTTTCCTCTGTCACACCCTTAATTTCCAGAGGTTAATGTAGCTCCTGAGTCCTCCAGAAGTCCACTATTAATTCTTTGGTCTTGCTTACATTTAAGGCCAGATTGTTGCTGCCGCAGCAGCATATCAAATACTTCACTCCATCCATGTAGGCTATTTCCTCACCATTTCTGACAAGACCTACGAAAGTGGTATCATCTGTGAATATTGATTTTTATTGTATTCATACTTGGCCATGCAGTCGTGTATTAACAAGGTGAATAGCAGAGGACTCAGGACACAGTTCTGAGGGACACCCATGCTCAGTGTAATACTGATTAAACTGTTATTTTGCACACATACCTTTTGGGGGTCTGTTGATGAGAAAGTCCAGTATCCAGTTACATAGAGGGGTGTTGATGCCCAGCTGGATCAGCTTCATTATCAGATTCTGGAGGATGACGGTGCTAAAGGTGGAACTAAAATCGATGAACAGCATTCTGACATAGCAGTTCTTGTTCTCTAGATGTGCAAAGGATTCATGAAGTGCTATAGCTTTTGCATCAGCTGTGCAGCAGTTGGATCTACAAGCAAACTGTAATGTATCCAGTGTTGAAGAGATATGGTTCTTGAGCAGCCTCTCTGAACACCTCATTACTGTTGATGTAAGAGCAACTGGCCAGTAATCATTTAAGTTTATCGGTTGGGATTTTTTGGGAAAGGGAATGATTGTCGTATTTTTAAAGCAACTGGGTACAATGGCTAGTTGCAGGGATGCATTGAATATATCTGTTAGTACACAGTGGACAGTTGGGCAGCACAGTTTCTTAGAACCCTTTCCATAATTTTATCAGGACCAGCTGCTTTTGTTGGGTTTCTCGCCTCAGGGTCTTCAGAACATCAGATGTTCTTAGACACAGCACCTCCTCACCCTGTTCGATAGGAAGCTTATTTGGCACAGTGTTGTTGTCCATATCAAGTCTGCTAAAGTAGGTGTTTAGTTTGTTCAGAAAATCTGTGTTGTCATCACATGGGGAGGATGCAGGCCTGTAGTTGGTTATGGCTTGAATGTATTGCCAGAGACATCTGGAGTCCCTTTGGTCAGAGAAGTGTCCTTGAATTTTACACCAGTAGGTCCTCTCGGCCTCCTTTATATATATACTTAGATTTGCTGTGGCCACTCTTAGGTCATCCTTGTCTTTTGATTTAAATGCAGCATTTCATGCCTTTAGGAGCTTATATACTTCACCAGATAGTCAGGGTTTCTGATTAGCATGTGTGGTGATATATTTGATGACTGTTACGTCATCAACACATTTTGAAATATAGGCCATTACAGATTCTGTATACTCCTCCAGGTCAATATGGTGGTTTTTTACAGCTGCCTCTCTAAATACTGACCAGTTCATACATTCAAAGTAGTCCTGTAGTGCCAAGACTGCTCCCGCAGGCCATATCCTTACTTGTTTGGCTGTAGGTTTGCCTCTTTTCAGCAATGGTGTGTATACAGGAAGCAGAATGATGGCCAGATGATCTCAGCTGCCCAGATATAGATAATGTACTGCTTTGTAGGCCAGTTTTACATTTCTGTACACCTTATCCAGACTGTTCACCTCTCTTGTTGCAAAGTTCACATGTTGATGGTAATGGGGTAATACGGATTTCAAGTCAGCTTGATTGAAGTCACCTGCAATTGTATGGGCCAACACAGGGTTCTTATTCTGGAGGTCAGTTATTGACAGATACAGAATGTTCAGTGCCACATTGGTATTAGCACTGGGGGGTTTAAACAGCTGTTGTGTTCACTCCATTGAATTCCCTAGGCAAGTAGAAGGGTCTGCATTTTAGTGACACAAACGTAATGTTCTCTGAGCAGTGAGATGCAATTATTTCACAGTTTGTATGCCAGTTGTTGTTGATATATACACAAACACCCCCTCCACGAGATTTGCCACAGTGGGACTGATTTCTGTCAGTACGAAGTAATGACATTCCTTCCACATATATTGTACTGTCATTTATTTATACTGGAGTTCAGCCAAGTTTCAGTGAACACAAGTAAACAACTATATTTCACCTTAGATTATGTGGAAAGATCCATCCTTAAATAGTTCATCTTGCTTTCTCGTGACTGTACTTTTGCCAGCAACATGGAAGGAAGTGCAGGCCTGTGTGGATTTCTTTTCTATCTGGTCTTAATTCCTGTTGTAGAGCCTTTCTTTCTTGGTCTTTTACATCTTTTCCTTTTAACATGCTTCCCATGTCTGATTAGTTTTTACCATGTTCCAGTAAGATTCCAAGCTACAGGAGTTCCTGGAATGTGTTTGAGATATGAGATCAGATTTCCAGAAGATTCTCAGCATTATAGTTAATCATACTTTCATTTGTTTCCCTTAATTCTGTTGTTTCTGATGAAAAACATGACAAATAGTGCACTTTCCTGTAGGGATGTGAAGATCTGTAGATGTGAAGATCATCATTAGTTTTGCTTAGTTGAGATTATGTAGCCAAGATTTAATAGAGGTGAAGGAGTCTTGTGTAAGAGTTAGTAGCAAAGCTGTAGGGGTTGCCAAGCAGATTGGGTAGTGGTAGAATGTGAAGAGGCTTTGCTGAGTGTATTTAAAAATATATTAAATAGCAGGAGACCAAGGATAGAGTTTTGAGGGATGCCATTATTTACTGGCAGATAGGTAAGGATGGCTGAGTGTTGGCTTACTAATTTGCTAGTGAGGTAGTTAGAAAACCAGATATGGGCCCAAGCAGAGAAGCCTAATAAGGAAAGTCCATTCTCCCCCTTGCTTATTAGATAATACATGCTTCTGCATGAATATTAGATGTTGTTCTGCAAAGTTCACCCAAATGTTTAATGTTTATTTCTAGATAATGGCAGCTCAGCAGTGCCATACCTGCCGAATAGTGCACTGCAGTGTCACTATTGTGTGTGATTAGAAAAACGGTCATTTGATCTTCTAGCATCAAAGGTGAATGTACTTACTGCTGAGTCACTAGCACTAATGGTGTTTGAAAAATTACCCAGGAACCAAAATAATTGTAAACAAGGTTTAACCTAACATACACTTGGAGTTTTGTGCATGCTGTTTTCTCTTTAAAACGCGAAAGTCATACATTTTCAGGTTTGCTATGACTTACTAAGACCTACTCCCTATTAGAAATCTATAGTCTCAGATTCATCAAGAAAACCAGGTTTGCTTTCTGGAGTACTAGTGCATGTACTGTCATTTGTGTATGTTCATGTGTATTGGTGAGCATGTGTGTGTAAAAATATCATTAAAGCTTTTCTTAGTCACTTATGTTTCTTCCAACCTTTATTCAGAATATGATTTTGAAATAAAAACATATGACTGGGGAAATAAATACAGTCACCTTTCTTTCAGCAGTCTTGCATTTTCATTTTTAGGTCTGCAGACCACAGAACCATCACAAAGGTGAAGGAAAGGGTCTGGCTGCCTTGCGTGCAAACTCTTGCAGGATGTATATAGTATATAGTACTATAGTATATGTAGATGGATAGCTAAAATAATGGAAAAATGCATCCACCAACAACTACTTGACCACCTCCTCCATAATAATTTACTTAGCATGAATTTAGGCCATTCCATAGTACCACCACTGCCCTGCTATCTTTTTCTGACTGTATAAACAAAAATCATAACAATAACTCTCTTTTCTCTGCACTGTTTATTGACCTTTCAAAAGCCTTTGACATGGTTAACCATCACCTACTTATTGATATACTAAAAGCCATATCACTTGACCCACAGGCATTACTTTGATTTAAATCCTATTTAAAAAACAGACAGCAAGTGGTGCTCTGGGATAACAATCTATCTACGCCCCTCCCTGTTAACATTGGAGTACCTCAAGGCTCTATTTTAGGCCTTCTTCTCTTTTCAGTTTTTATTAATGATCTAAATGCCAAAATTCCACAAGCCACCTGCATACAATATGCAGATGATTCTACTTTAATATGTTCTGCTAAGTCCATAACCTCACTCCAGACCCTCACCCAAACAGTATTTAATATTGATGAAAATTGGTTCATGCAACTTTGCCTCCTCCTGAACCCCAAAAAAAGAAATTATTGCTTTTTGCTCCTACCCAAAAGTCACCACAAATTCATTTCACAGTATCCTCTAACAATGGAACTAGCATATCTCCAGACACTACAACCCTTCTCCTAGGGATTATAATAGACCACAACCTCAGCTATGATGATCATATTAATACTACTATAAAATCTGTCAACAAAAAACTAGGCTCCCTTTATAGAATCGAACCCTGCCTTACGCCATTAGCTAGATCTACTGTTGCCCAAACCCACCTTATCTCTACCCTGTTCTATGCCTCTGCCATTTATACCAGTCTATCTAAAAATAACCTTAGCAAACTCGCAACCAGCTATAACAACATTGCCAAATTTGCCACTGGCGCCCCATTTACAACCCACCCCTGCCACAACCTCAAACAACTGGGATGGTTAGAACTACAGAACCAACTACTTTGTCAACAACTTATCACCCAAAAGATCCGTTACCGCCCTAAGAATACACCAATCCTCACTAATCTGATTACCCCATACAAAAATCTTGCAGCACTACACTCAGCTAATAAGTTCTTAGTTTCCACTATTAAATCAAGCAACAAGGCTGGGGACTCACTATTCACTAACACAGTGGGAAAAATCTGGAACCAGCTTCCAAATGAACTCTCAACTCTTTCTTCCACACTGCTTTTCAAAAAATATGTTAAAGAATATTTTACAACACACTGGCTATGTCCCTGCTCTAACCCTGACTAATATCTCATTCCCCATACTGCTCTCCCTATACTTCTCTGCGCTGTCGGTCTGACGCCTACCAGTGTTAACTAGTAAGCTAACCTGTAGATAGTATTTAACGAGATTTCCATCTTAGAACTCTATAAGAGTTTACGTACTCTAAAAGTGCTAGCCCTCCTCTACACTAGATGTAAGCATAAGTTTGTACATCTGTAAACCAGGCAAAAAAAAAAATAATAATAATTTTGTATTATGTTTGTTTTCTGTATTAGATCTTAGCCTAAGCCTTACTAAAGGACTCTGTATAAGTTTTCTTTTTTATGTATAACCTGTATAAGTTTTTTATGTATAATCTAAATGTACTGTAAATCATGTTACTACTGCATATAATTTATGTTATGTCACTGCCTGTGCTTGATGTTTTTCTCCCCAGGCTTCTACTGAAAATGGACATATATCCAGTTAGACTAGCCTGGTCAACAAATGTAAAATAAAATAAAATAAATAAATGTATTTGCCAATAGCAGATGACTTCTTAAATACATTTATTTAGTAGCTCATTCTGGTAGTAATTGTAGCAATCAACTTGCAATATTTATAATCGTGTGAATGTTTTCTATTGAAGTTCTAACTTATTTTATGCAGTCCTATGCAGGTTCACATCTAGCTGCTTAATATTCAAATAAGTAAATATTGCAGATATTTTCATATGTACTTTTTAATAGGTGTTTCCATTTACTTTAGAAATGGTGTTCTCCCAGCACGTCAGTATTCTGACACAGAAGACCAACATGTATTTCCCCAAAACACGAATGAGCGTATCGGATATAACTTTTATTAAAAATATAAAAGCTCAAGCTTATTACATCTTTTGCTTGATGCTTTGTCAAGTGTTAAAGCTTTAATGTTGTTTTGTTCCAGTAACTGACCCTGATTTATCGGGTCCATATTAGAAGCACGAAACTGCTTTTGAGCGAACACATAAAGAGTGACACATATTCATCGAACTGCATTTAAGCGATTCGACGAATATGTCACAAGGCAAGGAGGTAGTTGGCCAACTACACGGAGTTGCCCTTTCCTTCGCTATAGTTTGATCTCAGAGTTGGTATATTTAGTTAGGAGGGGTGTGAGGGGCACAGCGAAGCCCCACCACCTGATAGTGGTTTTTAATTTTTATTTTTTCTGAACTGCCACTTGAATTTTTTCACAAGAAAAAATTTGGTTATGTGTCCATTCGCTATTTACAGGTTTCGCGTATTATGTGTCGACTTTTATGTAGTTGCACATATGCTCTTTTGTTGTTCTGATATACACCCGATTTATCTCCTAGAGCTACCATTTGTTTGGCATTTTAAAATAGAGGGCCTCACCTTGATTTCTGGCCAGTGGCCCATTCTAGTTAAAACCAGCATCGATCCTGAACTTTCTCCCCTGTCTCTTCTGGTTGTGTCTCTTACTATGTTGTACCTGGCCCTTTCCCATTCCTCCTATACAGTTTTTATCAAAGCTCTCCACTGTTGACAAGTCTTTGCTTCTTCTCCTCTTCGTCTCTTCCATCTTTTTGCAGTCTTCTGTCCCTTTTGTTCCTCTCCTTTCCTTTCTTTCCCTCTTGTGTCATTGCTCCCACTTCTGCTTTTTCTCCATAGAATGTACCACCTTCTTGCCACTTCTCTCCACCCCTCAAATGCCAACAACTTCATGTTGTTCTCTAACTGCTCCCCTTGATGTCTTCTCTTCATTCTGCACCCCCTACATTGAAACTCCTTTAACTACTTAGACCTAATCACTCCTTTTAACTTCCTGCACTGTATAAGTTATGCCCACCTGAACACCCCAGTTCCAGTAATGCCTGTGATGCCCGTGCACTGGCCCAGTAATCAAGGAGCCTCAATCCTCACCCCTAATACCAGTGAGGGATGTGCACATTGGGAGGATGCCCCATAATATCCATAGCTACCCCCTGAAATGGCTCCTCAATCACAGGCAAAGGCATCAAAGGAGCTTTCACCTTGTCTCCTGCCTTGCCTACCTTTTGGCACTGTTCACAGGTCCTGCAGTACCCTGTTACATCTCTGGAAATCCTAGGCCAATAAAAGTTCTGCATAATACATCTCATTGTACATTTTATGCCCATATGACTTGCAAAGGGAATATCATGAGCTATGGCTAGAAGTGCCAGACGGTAGTCTCTAGGCACTACCAACTGCTGTATCCTCTTACCTTCTAGCCCTCCCTCAGGGGTCCACTCTCTATACAGTAACCCTTTGCCCCAGTCTACAGAATCCCCCTTCACTTGAAAATCAGCTACCTCACTAGCTACCTGTCTCAAGCCTTGTAATGTAGGGTCCGAGAGCTGAGCCTGTCTTAACTCTCTCTGTGTGACACATCCCAGCTCCTCTTTCACAGGAAGTCTGGTATCCTCTGACAGCAGTGCATCACTGTCAGCCTGGGTACTACTACTCACCTGTGCCCTTGCAGTCACTTTGTCCAAGGGAACATCAGTACCCACAAGCAGCTGTGGTTCACCTTCAGTCTCACTACTACAGGGTAGCTCCCTCCCCGAAGTAACCACCTCACCAGTCCTGGCTGCAAGTGTGCAGTCTGTCTGGGTCTCCCTTAGGCTACCAGGCTCTCATGCTTGTCTCCAAACCTGACTACATGTAACTACATCCACACATGGTACTGCATTATCAAAACCCTTCCCTATCAGGACATCTGCAGGATGGTAGTTTGCTACCCTTGTTGTCTCAAGGCAACCCACTGTTGGAATTTTGTCATTCTCACTTACTGGCTCCCTCATCTTTTGTTCCCCACCATGCCTCCATGGACATCTCTGTGCTACTTGGCCTCACTGGTTGCATTCACAAGATTTAACCCTAGGTCCTGGACGTGTACCTGGGCTAGTGGCATACTCTGCTACTGTCAGATTCTGTTGGTGCAGTCTGCACTGCCCACCATGGGTTCCTTTAGACCCATGAGCAGAATTGGGTGTCACTTTCCTGTGCAGTGATACCCTGCTTGCTAGGTATAGGTCTCCCTTCTTCCCCAACTCATCGGCAGTAGAGCATTGTCTGTCAGCTAACCAGATCCTCATGTCCTCAGGCAAAGTGCTAAGGGCTTGTTCCCTCACCAGAAGGTCTGCCAGCCCTTCAGAAGTGATGACCTGACATCCACTCACCCACCTATGAAAATAAGTGCTTAGTTCGGCAACATATTCACGCACACTTTCATCTGCTTTGCGTCTATGCTCATGAAACTTTTTCCTATAAGCTTCAGGTGTTAGTTTAAAAAATTCTAGCAACCAATTCTTTACAACATTATTGATCAGACAGTTTGGATAGAACATTTACAGCTTTACCATGGAGTAAGGGAGTCCGGAACCGTAGCCCTTGGTCAACATTATACTGTTTACATACCCTCTCACACATATGAATGAAACTATCAAAATGATCCCTCTCTGTAAACTCTGGAAGAAATTTACTGACCTTTGTTGCTTCTGGAGTTCAGTTACTTCCTTCCCCATTACCTCCATGACTCTGGCAACGAGTCAGCATCTCCTTTTCATGTTGCCTCTGCCTCTACTTCTCCTCAGCTTCCAGGCATAACAGTTGCTCATTCTCCTCAGTCTCTAGACGCCTCAGTCTTTCTGCTGCTTCCATTTCCAAATGCTTGGCCTCCAACTCAAGTCTCTTTAACTCCAGATGGATTTTTAAATCCTCCGTAGAAAGGTTGAGCTGTCCATTCCCTGAGTGTTGTACATCTCCACGGCCAGTCTGATCTTCCTCTTGGGTGCTATTCTCAAATACAGCTGTGACCAAAGCTGCAGTCAAGTCTGCCATAGTCAGGTTGGCATGCACCAATCCTTTAGCCTGGCACATCTCATCCAACTGGCTCCTTGTCCGCTTGCCATTCTCCTCTGCTGACATGCTTGCCTGTGCTCCCTGACTAACTGAGCTAACAAAGCAATAAAACAATTGTGCAAATACAACTAAAAAACAAAAATAATAAAATACCACCAAGACCAGCGATCCAAGAAGTAAGTGAATTTAATGAATCGCTTAGTGCCTCTGCTTACACAGCCTTTCAAGAATTAATTATTGGAAGGCTTACACATTAAGCCTTCCAAGAATTAAATCTTGAAAGGCTGTGTAAGCCAAGGAGCTAAGCGTTTCATTAAATTCACCTACTTCTTGGATCAGTGATCTTGGTGTATTTTATTAATAAAACAATTGTGATCTGAACTCTGAATGTTCACTGCATGGATGATTTAGAGTACAAAACCACTTTCAGTGATCACTGTACATGAGCTACAGGAATTCACTATCCCCACCACTACAAGCCAGTTAATATGTGATGTGGCTAACTCACCACTATCAACCAATTTGTATGTGATGTGGATATCCCACCACTGCCAAACAATTAATATGTGACACTCATACACTGGCCCAGTAATCAAGGAGCCTCAGTCCTCACCACTAACACCAGTGAGGGACGTGCACATTGGGAGGATGAACAGTACATATACAGTAAAGTACAATTTCCCTTAAGAGCTCACATTGATCACAGTTAGTCTGGGGCTGGTTTCTCTCTTCTCTCTCTCCAGATCCCCAATAAGACTCCCCACTGGCACAGCTTTAGAGTGGAGTACTTAGCCAGGGTTCCAAGCCATGTCCTCCCTGCACTGTCTCTGTCCAACCAGTGCTTTGTGTCCCTGCCATAGAAGCTGAAACACATACACACTTTGAGATTTGATTTATACACAAACTCACACCTGGGGAAGACTAGCACAGGTTTACTAGCTATACCCTCTTCTGCCCAGACCATAAGGTAGTTAGCACTGCCACCAGAATCCCTGCTTATCAGCTGCTATAAGGCTCTTCCAAAAGGATGACCAAATCCACTGTGTAACGTTACTGTTATCCAAATGGAAAGTGTGACCTAACTTTTAAGGCTATTTTAGAGTAGTCAATACAGTATCACCAAAAACATGCAAGTACTGTAAGAGGTTAAATATTTGTAAGAAAACCAGCCACAATTAAAATGTTTAAAAATATTTAATAATAAATAATAAAAGCACAAGCCAATTCCTATTAACAACACAGTGACAGCAGAGTTCAGAAACACAGGAAATACTTTAAAACAACATTGCAGGACAGTCTCAGATAAATACAGAAAAGATCTAGACTGATCTGACTATTTTCCTATCTATCTCTAAGAGAGATACTAAAATCGAAGTCTTACTTACAGAGCAAGACAAGTGCTGGTGAGTTGTTAACAGGTCCAGAACAAGATACAAAATGCCCTCTTTCTCTCTGAGATAGTTCTTAAGTTAATAATGCATATTACTGCTGGGTTAGCTAGATGACATCACTATTTGACACTTGCATCTAGTTCCCAGGCTAAACAGATACCAACAGAATTTGACATGTCTCTATGAAAAATACTTATCTCTTAGAAGCTGACAATACTCTCTTAGAAGCTTGCCAGAAACTGGAAGTCGTAAAACAATTACCTTGGAAACCTTTAATTACATCTGTTTCAAACAATAGAAAGAATTTCCAACTGCAGACATTCTGTCTTCTAGTTCTGGTAAACACACTCATAAAATTATTTTTTTTTCTCAGAGTTTGCAAGTTAACTCTCTATATTCCAACCTTTACTATGAAACCATACATTTACATTGGCATATAATTTATACACATTTCTGTTCTTTTCCAGCAGGGTGCACTGTGGTTACAATCTTGAAGCTCAGTACAGAACATACAGTTTTCTTACATTTTTAAGGCAAGCGCACAAATCATATTACTATTCACAAATGACAGAATTATTTACAAAAGTCTATTTAGCTGGACTAGCAGTGTCACAATGCCCTCCTGTGTTCTTTCACTACTGACCCTAGTCTCCTTGCCCTTCTGTACACTCCATATGCAGGTTTTATGATGGTTACAATCTTAAAGCTCGGTACAGAACATACAGTTTTCTTACATTTTTAAGGCAAGCGCACAAATCATATTACTATTCCCAAATGACATAGAATTATTTACAAAAGTCTATTTAGCTGGACTGGCAGTGTCACAATGCCCTCCTGTGTTCTT
>NC_056729.1:403737469-403827469 GCF_019279795.1 Protopterus annectens | reverse complement strand
AAACAACTGGTGTTCTGCAAGTGCTTTTTCAAAGAACTCTAACCCAGTGTCATTGGCGATGCACAAAAATAAGTCAGTCACATTAATTGTCAGAAACTAGTTTGTTCTTTAAAAAGATATGGGGTCAGTTTTGCTAAAACATCCCAAAAGTCACATAGAATGTGAGGGTGGTAACCTAACAAAGGTTTAAGTTTTCTTTCAATATATACCACTAGGAGGTAGGTCTTAGAACCCTGAGTGGCAACTATAAGTCTGCAAGGGGGATCAGCTACGTTTTTGTGAGACTTGGGAATGCTAAAGATGGCTGGAATAGAGGGGTCCTTTATGCACAAAAAATTATATACTTCGTGAGAAAAAGTGCCTTGAAGTAGGGCATCTTCCAAAAACAAGTCAATGTTTCTATAGGCTACATTAATTTTGTTCCTGGATGCCACTGAATAACATGAGTCATCCTGAAGTATGCTGAAAGTTTTACTAACGTAGTCTTTTTGAGTGTTAATCATGACACCCCAACCCTTGTCTGGTTTCATGACCCTAATAGATTTATCTCTAGTAAGTTCATCTAGTAGTGTTCATTCTCCTTGGGTCAAGTTTGAGAACCCTTTAGTTCTTTAACCATAAAGATAATAAAGGTCATGTTCACAGGAGTTTTCAAGAGTAAGCAAAGTCTTTTGTAAAGGGGATCAAAACACTTTTCTTTTTCAAAGTAGTTTCTAGGGGACACCTTTCTTTGTCTTTATTAAGAAAGAAAGGTTCAGTTTCCTTCTAAATAATTTGAGGCCTACAATAGCTTCTGAAATATTGCCTCTGTTCCTTGGCACAAATTTTAAACTTTTCTCAAAGAGATAAAAGTAGGCGACATCATAATCTAAATCAGTATAGTTAAACATGACAAAACCATCATGGATTATAACCTTTCTTTCATGCTTAACACTAATATGGTGGTGTTCATTCAAAACTACTTGTTTTGGGTGCTTCCCATTATATAACAGCATCCCCTGAATTTCCTTCTGCCCTGCCCTGTGTAGAAGCAAACTGTTCACCCGTCCCTTCTGATTCCTGATTCTCTTCGACCTCCTGGGTATAGGGGGAAATTCCCAGGGTCATGTCCCAAAAGCATCTGCATATTCATCTAATTGGTGTGTGTTGTCTTGCTTGGTCCCACCCTCCAAATTATGGTAAACAAGTTTGAGGTTAGTGATTACCTCTCTCCCCTTTCTACAGTCTCTCCACTAAGGGATATGCATTATCTTCTCTGTAGTCATTACTATCTCTGAGCAGCTTCTTTTCCTTTTTCCTAACCACATTAGAGGCATGGTCATTGACAAATTTAAAAACATTGTCATACTTCGGTATTCTGAAAACAATAAGTCACTAGTAATAGTGTGTTCCAAAGTAGGAGTTTTGTTCAGTAAATTTCCAATATGTTGATTATTGATTTTAATGATAAACTCAAGTAATTCAGTACCATATCTGTTAAACATGTCCACAGCAGCAAAATACTCTTTGGGCCCTTTCAAAACCCCAAATGGAAATTTGTAGACTCTGAACCCTTTAGCTATTTCACCATGTTTTAAGCGTTCTCTCAAGTAGACTTTGACAATATGTAGAGTCCTAAGTTTTTTAAGTTTGTTCTCAAAATCTTTAAGTCTGAACTTCAAACTAACCTGATCGTCACTCTGGGAGCTAGCCTTGAGGAAAAGGAAAAATCTTATTCAAGCCAGCTTTCAAAATTGTGACCCAAAACTCTCAGTCCATAGTTATTATCCCTGGAATGTGTTGTTCTATTCCCTTGTTGAAAATTCTGTACATTGAATAATCCAGCTTCCCTTAAATTAATTGAGTCTCTGACTTCACTATTTTTCCTTCCTTTTGGAGCGCCTATTAAACCGTTAGGTGGTGGGATAACTCTCCCTCTGCCAAACCCAGTATGGCTGTCTGAATTGTTACCTGGCATTGGAAGGGGTATTGCTTGTAAAGAAGTGGTAGAGGTATTGTCTGTAAATAAGTGGTGATCTGGTTCACTTGCTGGGTGAGGAGTTCCAAAAGTAGGGTCAATTGACCCGTCGATTCATTTTGTGTAAGTTGTTTCGAAATACCCTCCATGACCAGTCAAAAATGGTATGTTCCAAAAATTCGGGTGGGGGGGGTTGTGGTCCAAATTAAAAAGTCTTCTCTAAAATATGCAATGACAAGCAGCCCTGGGGTCAAACAGTTAATCAGTTTCACAGAATCCATGCAGTCCATAAACAAAGTAGATGTAATTTATATCCAAAAATGGAGGGAGCTCTGAAACATAGAAAGTCCAAAAGTGACCTGGGCAATCTCTCACAGCCACTGTAGTTTAAACAGTAGTGTACAAAGACAATAATAACCAAAGCTCCGGACTCACACACATTACAAAACAAATAACCAAAAAGAAAGGTGTGCCACCGCAAGACCTCAAAAGAACTAAATAACCAAAAAGCAGGTGCACGTTGTCCAGAGCTGTAACAGTTAACAAGTGTTGGGAGGGTGGCCTAATGGTTAAGGTGTTTGCCTTACAAACACACGGTGCAGGCTTTGAGTCTCACAAGGGATAATTGGCTAGGCTTAAAATGGCTCGCAAGGGCAGTTAGCTTAGTAACCTATGAACCTATAATATGTTTGTTACTGAGTAAAGTTAAAAACGCCAATTTATTCTTTACAAGTAAAACGTTAAGTACTTTCATCCATACACTAGGACTTCTTCAGAACATCTGAGTAATACAAAGTTCCCTCCATTTGGACTGAGTAGGTAATTAGATCTCGACCATATGGAGTTCGAATATACATATATATATATATATATATGTGTGTGTGTGTGTGTGTGTGTGTGTGTGTGTGTATATATATATATATATATATATATATATATATATATTTTATTTTATTTTATTTATTTTACATTTGTTGACCGGGCTAGTCCAACTGGATACATGTCCATTTTCAGTAGAGGCCCGGGGAGAAAAGCTCCACAATAAGAGAGAAAGGAAAACATACATTTGCAAACAGAAAGAATTCTAATTATACATAATGATTAAGTAACAAAGAAAGACAGCAAATGTAAAACTGATACATTCACATTCACATATTGTGTGAGTAAGCATAACATGGATATGTTGAGCAACAGAAGGGCTGAGAATTATTAGCTCAGAGGAGAGGGAAGAGACTAGGGTGGTATGAGACATTTAGGATTAGTCTGGTTTAGGACATGGGCATAGCCAGTGTGATTTAAAAAATTCTTTAAGATTATTTTTGAATTGGCTAAGTGAGGTAATGAGTCTTAGGTTATTAGGAAGGGAGTTCCATACCTTTCCAATGGAATTGGCATAAAGAGCATCACCACCCGAATTATTAGATTTAGTGGTTAGAACCAAGACACTATTTGAAGATCGAAGGCAGTTTAGATTGGAGTAAGGAGTCAGAAGTTTATTCAGTGAGGGAGTATTATCTGGCTGCTTAATTATTTTAAATGCTTCAGTGAGTTGGTTAAGTTTGAGAAGATTGGGAAGTTCTAGCCAGTCAAGTTTCCTTAGGTTATGGCAGTGGTGAGTACGATAAGGTGATCCTGTTACAAATTTGGCAATATGGTTATAGGCAACAGAAAGTTTATTAACCTCTCTATTATTAAGGAAAGAAAGTACCGGAGAGGCATATAGTAGAGTGGAGAGGAGGTGAGTACGAGCAATGGTTAGTTTAGCATAAGGAGTTAGAAAGTTCTTAATTCTGTACATAGAGCCAAGTTTCTTATTTACTGTCTTAATGGTTTGATTAATGTGCATATCAAATTTAAGCTTGTGGTCAATAGTAACACCTAGTAGTTTGGTGTTGGTGACAGGCTCAATAATGGTCCCGTTGATGGATTCAACGTAGAAGGTCATATTATTAGCATGTGGAGGTTGTTTCCCTAGAGTAATAGCTAAGGTGGGGAAAAATAACAGTAACTTCGTTTTTGTTGGATTTAGGATGAGTTTCCATTCTGAGAACCATTTTTCAACTGTAGCAAAACAGTGTTGAGTGACTACTTGGAGATTTAGGAGAGAGACTTCAGAGCAGATCAAGGTGGAGTCATCTGCATATTGAATATATATATTATCTATATGTGTGTGTGTGTGTGTGTGTGTGTGTGTGTGTGTGTGTATATATATATATATATATATATATATATATATATATATATATACATATACACACACACACACACACACACACACACACACACACACACACACACATTTTTTCTGTTATTTTATGTTAGTGTAGTATTTTTCCTCCGACTTCATGTGGCTAAATTAATTGTCCATGTTTCTGATGAATGGGGCTTTAGGTAGTCTGCCGAAGTGTTTTATGAAGGGCCTTAAATCTGTCTCTGAGCTAATTTTTTTTTTTTTGAGCATTCAATTTTATATAGTTTAGTATTATTGTGAGGGTTATTTTAGCACTTGTTAGTCTTGCAGTTTAGTTTTGCTTTTCAGTTTGTATAGTTTAAATTATGTCTGCTTTGCTTCTACTATTTACTGATCGGTTAAATGAAGTTACAGTTTTTACTGTTTCAGTTTACTTTTTATTCTTTCAGTTTAACTTCTTCCATTCTAATAAGAACATTTTTCTCTTCATGGAATTGATTAGATTGGCAGTGTTGATTTGGGAAGTGTGTGTGTGTAGTTTTCTGACCAGTCTACATTTACCTTTAAGAAACTCAAAACCTAAAACAGAACTGGCATATCATTATATTTTTAATAGTAACTTGTTCAATATCCATTCAGTGTATGTACAGACTGCAACTTGCAGAATATAATTTATTTGGCCCGGCTGAGCCTAAAATATTTCACATTATTATGACTATTACTTACAATAATAATAATAGTTATTATTGTCACACTTCCTATTTTTATGTAATATTTTTGAAACATTTAATTAACTACCCTTATTTCTTAATTAGATAGATCACATGATTAAGTCCATTGTATCTGAGCCACTAAAATTGAATGTTGTTTTGGTACCTGAAGAGGCATCATTGATGAGAAAGCTCATTTATTAATTCATTGTATTAATAAACTATCATAATAATGATTTCTTTTTGAGCCAGGCTTGTTGTCCTGTTTAAGTCATAGGATCACATGTGGTTACTAGGCTAATGGCCCTGGGGCCCTTACAAGCCTAGCCAAGAGTTTATCCCCAAAAAGAAATCTCAATGACATAAATTCCTTAGGGTTGCCAGAGGCAGCTCGTTCTTCAACAGAATAAAACAAAATAAAAAAGACGAGCTGCTACCACAGAGAAGTTTTATTGTTAAAACACTATACAAAATAATAAAAGTTCAAATCCTGGATGAGAGCTTTCAGCCTTTTAAGGACTTCTTCAGATCCTAAATTACAAGTAATCAGTTCCTCTTATTCATAATGTAATCAGCCAATGAAATGTCATCTTTGCAGCTGCTGCCCCTATAGTATGGGCTTCAAAGGGATTATATCTTGCATTCCCGGGGGTTGGTTGGCTTGCAAGACAGCTAGCCACATAGTCTCTATTATTTCTGTTTTATTTACAATATCTCTGCCTCTCTAGTCATCCAGTATTAATTCTTATGCCATGAAATAAAATTTGTGCCCTGGATTTGATATTATGTGTTGTGAGAGTGCATTATTTTTATTTTTATTTCTTATATTACTTAAATGACAGAGAATCCATTCCTTGAAGCATCTTTTTGTCTTGCCAACATAAAAACCCTGACAGCAAGTACAGCTGGCCAGGTACATCAAGTTATTGATATTGCAGTCCGCATAATTATTCAACCTATAGGACCTATTTGTGATGGGATGCATGAATGAATTATTGCTGTTAATAAAAGTACAAGCCTTGGATTTTCCGCATGGAAAAGTGCCCTTCCTGACACTCATATGGTTTTGAACTTTCCCATTTTTATAGCAAAGTAACCTCTTCAAGTTTTTATTTTTAAAACAGAAGTGTGGAGTCTCACCTATTTTCTTCAAATCTTCGTCCATGGTCAGACTACCCCAATTCTTTCTTACAGTCTCACATATCTCAGGAATATGAATCCCAAAAAGTGTCATAGTCAGCAAAAGCAGGGAGTAAAACCAGTGGAAAATACTTTAATAAAACAAATAAAACAAAAAAGTTAAGTGCTTTCATCCATCCCAGGACTTCATCAGAACTAACTATAAATATTCAGATAGAGTTTAAATAAGTTTTCAGTGTAGTAACAATTACAAATATAATTAATTAAGTTAATTGAATAAATTAAATTTAACTGAATGGCCAGACAAGGAAATGGATGTACAAAAACCAAAGGTATCTCCATCCATTCAATAAAACAATGTTCTTAAACCAGTTCAGTCAAGACTTTTGAGTTTATAAAAGGAAAAATGCTCGGTAAATAACCAAACAGAAATGAGGTAAAAAAGTAAAAAGTACTAATCCACATAAGAAGTGCTGATCCACATCAAAATATTATCAAAATAAATTTCAAAAATAAAAAATCAGTCAAAAAATTCTCATATGGTTTTGAACTTTCCCATTTTTATAGCAAAGTAACCTCTTCGAGTTCTTATTTTTAGAAATGGAGTCCCAACTTCTACTTTCTTCAAATCTTCGTCCATGGTCAGAATATGCCAAGTCTTTCTTGCAGTTTCACGTATCTCAGGAATATGAATCCCAAAAATGTGTCGTAGTCAGCAAAACTAGGCAGTAAAACCAGTGGAAAATACTTTAATAAAACAAATAAAACACAAAAGGTAAGCGCTTTTGTCCATCCCAGGACTTCATCAGAACTAACTATAAATACTCAGATCGAGTTTAATTAATTTTTCTGTGTAGTAACAAGTACAAATATAATCAATTAAGTTAATTGAATAAATTAAATTTAACTGAATGACTGGCCAGACAAGGAATTGGATGTACAAAAAACAAAGGTATCAACATCCATTCAATAAAACAATGTAGATTTGCACTTTTCCAGCAGCTCCTTCAGATTGTTGTGCACTTTGTAAACAAAGGTGGGTTTATCACCTAAGTGGTGATACAAATCTTTGTCAAGTTAGAGAATGGCCCAATTTGGGGTAATAATCTCCTTAAACATAGTACTAAGTCTGTCATGTTTGATGGCCATCCCAAGGGAAGAATTAGCCTGGTTAGACTCCGAACCCTTCCCAATGTCAAACAACAGATAGGGTTTCCCAAAAACACATTGAAAGTGGGCATCCCTTTTGCACCTGACCTCAGTCTTGAGTTTAGTAAGCAAGTCTGGGGGATAACCTCTGTCTAAAAACATTCCAGACATGACCTCAAGTTCATGTTTAAAAAGCTCTTCATGTCATTCTGGCTGCCCTGATAAACTGCCCCTTAACTAAGTTTCTCTTACAATGCATCGGGTGGTTACTCGTGAAGTGAAGATATGAGTTTGAAAAAGTATCCTTCCTATAGATACTGGACGATAAATTGCTGCTACTGCTACTACTATTTGCTTGAATCTCTAGTTGAACATCTACAATATGTGTTTTACAGTAATAACAATGTGAGCCTTAGTTGGATAAAGTGCTCCCAAACACTTGATAATATAGATTATTGTAAACCAAAGCCGATGATAAGTGAGAGAGCACAGCAGATCAATTAACCAGGATTCCTTGTTGAATAAAAAGACTTTAATCCACAGTTCCAATAACGACAACCATATGTTATATAATGCTGCAGCTGATGAGCGCTTTCACTCACAAAATGAGTTTCTTCAGATCAAATTGCTGCTACCCATAGTGCCCCTATATATATGTACATCAATAAGAACCAATTAGCTAACAATTAATCATTAAAGTTGTGTATTACATACTAAAACCAATAAAATCAGTATGGATCCTAAGACGTATTACTATACAATACATCTATTAAAAAACTTATATAGTTTATACAAGGTAAATAAATAGTGCTTAACAACTATATTTAAAACTTCTAAAATATTATTCCTTTATATATGTGTAGAAACGTATAATACAGTTGGAACATGACATGTCAGTACATCAACATATGAACAACTAGACATCAATATTGTAACTTCTGTACAGAATGTTTAAGATATTACTCTATGCTACCTATATTTAATGTTTATATTCCTTCTTTTCTTGAGAGCTGGTTTTATTGAAGCTCTCTCATTTAGGCCAGATCCCCTGTCAGCCCTCAATCTTGTAATCCATTTACTTTCCCTATCTTCTGTGTGGTTCCTTATGTCACCACCTCTAGCACAAGGTTCAATCATTTCTAGAACCCTGAAGAGGAAGGTATGTGTGTTCCCTAATTCTACTACATGTTTGGCCAGTGCATTCATTGTATTCCCTTTCCTCATGTGATATGTATGCTCACGTATCCTGTCTTTGAGCTGTCGGTTCGTTTTGCCCACATAGAACGCATTGCATACCTGGCAGACTGCCAGATATACAATGTTCATACTAGTGCATGTCGCATCTACTTGGGTCTTAAACTGTATATGGGAGTCAGGGTGTACAAATAATGTACCGCTGTCAATATATACGCATTGATTACAACGCCGACATGCCTTTGTATAACAGGACTCCACTCCCTTCTCATCCTTCTTTGAATAGCATAGGAGTCTTTTCAAATTTAATTTATTCTTGTACAGAAATATTGATTCATCTCCTACCACCTGTCTAATCTCATCATCTGTACATAATATGGACCAATGCTTATTAAATATATCCTTAAGATCCCTATTATCACTAGTATATGGTAACGAAATCCTAACATCATTCCTGACACTTCGTTTATCATTGTCTAATGCAGGTCTAGGTCCATAATATGGTGCTGCTCTGTTCAGCCTGAGCTCTTGCATGTCATTAAACTGTCTTTCAATCTCTCTATTACTATAACCCCTGTCCTGTAATCTCTCTTTCAATTCATGCATACCTACTTCGAATCCTGCCTCAGTGGCATTGAGTCTGGAAACACGCATGCCTTGTCCTCTGATTATATTATTGAATATATGATTGGGATGCATGCTAGATCTCGATAATATAGTGTTACGATGGCATGGCTTCCGATATACTCCTGTATTCAATAATCCATTATCCATTTTCTCAATAAACAAGTCTAGGAAATCTAATCTATGGGTTGAATGACACATTGTAAATACTAAGTAGTTGGTCAAACTGTTTATCATACCATGAAATTTATTAAGCGAGTCAACATCTCCTCTCCATAGCATAAACACATCATCTACAAAACGTTTGTAAAATATAGCAGAACGTGTAAACTCATTGGTTCTAAATAGCACTTCATTCTCCCAGTATGCCAAGAACATATTGGCATAGCTGTTTGCACATGGCGTACCCATGGCAACCCCAGCTTGTTGTTTGTATATTGTATCATCGAACATAAAAACATTGTTCTCAAGTACAATGTTTAATAAATGTTTAAAAAATTTCTGTACAAGAATAAATTAAATTTGAAAAGACTCCTATGCTATTCAAAGAAGGATGAGAAGGGAGTGGAGTCCTGTTATACAAAGGCATGTCGGCGTTGTAATCAATGCGTATATATTGACAGCGGTACATTATTTGTACACCCTGACTCCCATATACAGTTTAAGACCCAAGTAGATGCGACATGCACTAGTATGAACATTGTATATCTGGCAGTCTGCCAGGTATGCAATGCGTTCTATGTGGGCAAAACGAACCGACAGCTCAAAGACAGGATACGTGAGCATACATATCACATGAGGAAAGGGAATACAATGAATGCACTGGCCAAACATGTAGTAGAATTAGGGAACACACATACCTTCCTCTTCAGGGTTCTAGAAATGATTGAACCTTGTGCTAGAGGTGGTGACATAAGGAACCACACAGAAGATAGGGAAAGTAAATGGATTACAAGATTGAGGGCTGACAGGGGATCTGGCCTAAATGAGAGAGCTTCAATAAAACCAGCTCTCAAGAAAAGAAGGAATATAAACATTAAATATAGGTAGCATAGAGTAATATCTTAAACATTCTGTACAGAAGTTACAATATTGATGTCTAGTTGTTCATATGTTGATGTACTGACATGTCATGTTCCAACTGTATTATACGTTTCTACACATATATAAAGGAATAATATTTTAGAAGTTTTAAATATAGTTGTTAAGCACTATTTATTTACCTTGTATAAACTATATAAGTTTTTTAATAGATGTATTGTATAGTAATACGTCTTAGGATCCATACTGATTTTATTGGTTTTAGTATGTAATACACAACTTTAATGATTAATTGTTAGCTAATTGGTTTTTATTGATGTACGTATATATAGGGGCACTATGGGTAGCAGCAATTTGATCTGAAGAAACTCATTTTGTGAGTGAAAGCGCTCATCAGCTGCAGCATTATATAACATATGGTTGTCGTTATTGGAACTGTGGATTAAAGTCTTTTTATTCAACAAGGAATCCTGGTTAATTGATCTGCTGTGCTCTCTCACTTATCATCGGCTTTGGTTTACAATAATGTGTTTTACAGTGTTCAGTTCCATGGGTAAATCTTAGAAAGTCTGTGGTGTTGGGTAAAAAATTCACAAAGGATTCTATATCACTGCTACTCCCATCCCAAATAAAAAATATATATATTGCCCAGGTATCTAGAGTAAAATGACCATGAACTTGCAAAACTAGAATGAAACAAAAACTTGTTCTCGCAGGTGAGCATAACCAAGTTTGCAAAGATGGGGGCACAAGCTGCCCCCATTGCAACACCACTCACCTGTTTATAGTATTCCCCTTCAAAAAATGTAATTGTTACTTAACACTAAAACCATTAAGTCCACCAAAATGTCATATCTCTGAATGATTGAAAAAATGGTTGTGTGTGATACCCTCTTCAAAAAACTCTAATCCTGTATCATGGGGGATACTAGAAAACAAGTCGACATCAGTAGTCAAAAAATGTGTCCACTCAAAAGACTGGGGTTCAGCTTCCTCAAAAAATCCCATGAGTCTCTTAAAATGTGTTGATGTTTGCTCAAAAATGTTTTCAGTTTAATGTCTAAGTAGACTGCCTAAGGGTAGGTTTTAGATCCTTGGGCTGCAACTATGAGATGGTAAGGGGGATCCTCCACACTTTTATGGGTTTTGGAGAGGCCAAAAAGGGAGAGGATCGGTGCCTCTTTAGTGTACAAGAACTATTAGGTGTCAATAGTAATGGTGCCCTGGAGTAGCATCCTCAAGGAATAAGTCAATATTCCTGTATGAGATGTTTATCTCTTTCCTGGATGTTACCCTGTAATGGCTTTCATCTTGTAACATTTTGAAAATTTTTCTTATGTAGTCAATATATGTCATGTTCACCACTCCCCCACCCTTATTAGGTTTCATTATTCTGATGGGCTTATCATTGGTTAGGTTATCTAGGAGATTGTGCTCTTCCAGGGTCAATTTGTGAAAAAGTCCTATCTCTGTTCTTATGTAGGGAGTAGATTTCTCTTTAACAGGCTTTTTGGAATACATGTTAACACGTTGTGTGTAGTTGGGTTAGCGGTACTTTTTTTCTTACACCTGGCTGTGAAAAGGGGAGTTGTGCAATCCTTGTACAAATAGGACAAATTCAGTTTTCTTACAGACAATTTAAATTTTAAAATTGACAGCTATATTCCCCCCTCGAAATGGTACAAACTTAAACCCTTTTTCAAACAACTTAAAATGTGTTGATTTCATTTCTGTATCAGAGTAACTGAAAATGTGTAACCCTTTGTGTCTCAATATTTTGCCCCCACTTCCAACTATAGTGGTTTCAATATCATTATTTCCTAACTGGTTGGAATTTATCTGATGCAGTAGTTTGTTCTTTGTTGGTTGGACTTGCCCCTCTGAGTGGGTAGAAAGCGCCTCACTTTCTGGTTCATAATTCTTTCGGATCTCCTCGACTTGTATGGGGGACTCTGTTGTCATGTCCCTAAAGGGGCAACCTCAGTTTCATTAAAGGTAAGCTCATAACTGTCATTGTGGGGTATGATGGGCAGGTGCACGGTCCCTCTCAATATATGTATTATTCCTGCCCCCCCCCAATCCTGTGGGTAATCTCTATCCCCCCTATACTCTGCATTGTCCCTAGCCAACTTTTTTCTTTTTCTTTGTAACCGAAGATGTATGTTCATCTACAAAGCTAAAAATGTTGTTAAAATTGTGTTGATACTCAAAAAACATTTGGTCACTTTTGATAAGCCATTCTAGATTAATAGTTTCCTTAATTAAGTCAACAATTCTCTCAATGTTAAACTTAACAAACTCTAAAAGTTCAAGCCCATGCCGGTTAACATATCAATAAGGATAGAATTCTCTTTGGATGAGTGGACAACACCAAAAAGAAATTTAAAAAGTCTTAGTCCTTTTGGGACCTAACGGCAGTGTAAACACTCCCTTAGGTAGGTGTTCTCGGTTTGCATTGTCCTTAATTTCTTAAGCTTATTTTCAAAGTCCCTAAGTCGAAACTTCAAGCTAACTTGGGTGTCTTCCAATTGGACTGTCTGTGTGGAAAAATCAAATTCACGGCTCAACCAGTTGGTAAACTCGTGAGGTCCTGAACTTGTGTTTTCATTCAAGGAACCATTTTGGGAAGATGTATTCATAAGCCCAGTTTGTCCACAATTATTGTTGTTCCCCCTGACCAAAAATCTACTCGTGCCCTCCATAGGTGGAGTCATTTGAGTTTTAACAGTATTATCATTTTCCATGGTGGTCTGTCTTTGTGAGGAAAGCAGTAAATGAAGTAATGAGGTAACCTCATCCATCTTCTGGGTTAACAACTCCAGGAGCTGTGTAAGTTGTCCCATACCATCACTTTGTGAGTTGCCTTTTAGTGTACCCTCTTATTCCAAAAGTAAAAAAATATATATCCTTCTCAAACTGAAAAATAGAACAATACAGACTGTCTAGAGGGTAGTCACATTCCATGAAATCAGGTTAGGATTGTTCCAATAATAAACTATATCCTCACAAAGTCTGACCAAATAGTGTAAACAGTGTAAAATGTAAAGTCAGTCCATTTAGACGAATCCCATAAACAATAAACTGCCAAAAAATAAAAAAATAACTTGAATGTTTGTTGAAATAATGAACTTGACAACCTAAAAGTCGGTTGTTAGAATCTCTGTAAACTATAAAAATTTCCAGACTAAATCTCCGGATCAGTAAATCATTACAGTTTCAAACAGCATGTGAAGTAATCAATTGTAAAAAACATAAAATGTACCGTTGACAGTTTGCCAGTGTGTCCAAAAAACTTAAGAATGTAAAGTTTTTCCTTTTGTATGTGAAAACCAAATCATCCACTGAAATGGAAGCAAACAATACCAGATCCTCAAAAAATCCAAAATGGCATAATGTCAGACAAGAAAAAAAGGTCAAAGGGTTTCCTTCCTGTTAGTTGTTATAGTAACTGGTAGCACAAGCCGGACAAATATTTCATATCAGTGAAAGCAAGAAAGAACATCCATCTGTTACCCGGCTGAACGTTTATAAAATATAATGATAATACTTGCTGACTGGATCACACCAAAAATATCTGAGAATGGAAAAATGGTAGAACCGTATACAGGAAATCCGACCAACACCGAAGTGAAGTAAAAAAAAGCATTCCTTCCTTTAAAAATCCCCAATGTAGACAAAATGCAGATTTCTCCTCTATAGCTCATCCATTAGTTGCAATCCCAATCCACAGGGTAAAAGCCAGCTGCTGCAGACCGAGTGCACCAAAGGCACTAATAACCAGAAAGTGTGCAGCACAAATGACACAGTTCACAAACCATGAATCCCAAAAAAGTGTCGTAGTCAGCAAAAGCAGGCAGTAAAACCAGTGCAAAATACTTTTTTTTAATAAAACAATAAAACACAAAAGTTAAGCACTTTCATCCGTCCCAGGACTTCATCAGAACTTACGATAAATACTCAGATCAAGTTTAAATAAGTTTTCAGTGTAGTAACAAGTACAAATATAATTAGTTAAGTTAATTGAATAAATTAAATTTTATTGAATGACTGGCCATACAAGGAATTGGATGTACAAACAACAAAGGTATCTCCATCCAATCCTTAAAACAATGTTGTTAAACCAGTTCAATCAAGACTTTTGAGTGTATAAAAGGAAAAATGCTTGGTAAATAACCAAACAAAAATGAGGTAAAAAGTACAAATCCACATACGAAGTGCTGATCCACTTAAAAAATGTTATCAAAATAAATTTCAGAAATAAAAAATTAGTCAAAAATTCTCATCATTCAAGTACAAAATCTAAATGCTGTGGTAGTATGGGTGTATAAAATCTAGAAATCATAAAAGTTTCTCTATTACCAGGATTTAACAAATATACAGTGACCTGTTTTCACAGTTTAGCTGCTTTTAATTTAAGGACAGGCTATAAGGAAACAAATTTGTTGAGGCAAGGCTTAACTGTGGCATCCAGACTCAATTGCCAAAGAGGTTCCTTATATTCCCATCTGTTCTCCCAAGCACACCCCCCGGCATCCTTGGGAATTATTTCCAAAATTCCAAATAAGAATTTTTTAAAACTTGTACATGACAGAGAGTGCTTGTATAAGGTGTTATTCAAACTGGCCCTCTTCATGTCATGAACATATTCATAAATCCTTTTGGCCAGTTTTCTCTCTGTTTTGCCTACATAAAAATCTTTGCATTGGTTACAGACTGCGATGTAAACTAAACCTTTGGAGTTATAATCTCCCCTCTTTAAGGTGACAGTAGTTTGCAATAGTTCTTAGAGTAATTGTTTTGTTCCCCAAAATACATTGACAATAGTTGCACCTACCACATTTAATCGTACCAGACTTCAATGTAGATTTGCACTTTTCCAGCACCTCCTTCAGGTTACTTTGCACTTTGTAAACAAAGGTGGGTTCATCACCTAGGTAGTGGTGCAAATCTTCATCAACTTTGAGAATAGCCCAATTGTGGGTAATAATCTCCTTAACCGTAGTACTAAGCCCATTGTGTTTGATGGCCATCTCCAGGGAAAAATTAGCATGGTTAGACTCTTTACCTTTCCCAATGTCAAAGAAGTGTGGTTTCCCCAGAACACATTGAAAGTGGGTATCCCTTTTGCACATGACCTCAGTCTTGAGTTTAGCAAGCAAGTCTAGGGAATAACCTCTGTCTAAAAAACATTCCAGGTGTAACCTCAAGCTCATGTTTAAAAAGCTCTTCATTAAATGTTATTTGGGCTCCCCTGATAAACTGCCCCTTAACTAAGTTTCTCTTACAGTGCATCGGGTGGTTACTATTTACCAAGCATTTTTCCCTTTATGAACTCAAAAGTCTTGATTGAACTGGTTTAACAACATTGTTTTAATGATTAGATGGAGATACCTTTGTTGTTTGCACATCTAATTCCTTGTCTGGCCAGTCATTCAATTAAATTTCATTTATTCAATTAACATAACTAATATATTTGTACTTGTTACTACACGGAAGACTTATTTAAATGTGATCTGAGTAGTTATAGAAAGTTCTGATGAAGTAAGTCATGGGACGGATGAAAGTGCTTAACTTTTGTTTTATTTGTTTTATTAAAATATTTTCCACTGGTTTTCCTACCTGCTTTTGTTGACTATGACATTTTTTTGGGATTCATGGTTTGTGGACTATGTAGTTTTTGCTGTAGACTTTTCTGGTTATCTCAGGAATATCACTACTATGTCGGTAAACATCTGTGGTAACTTGTTTCTTCTGAATGATCCAAATCTGTTGAAGTCTTATCATCCAGTCTTCTCCTGTTAGAGAAGTAGGGTCGTCCCTTAGTTCTTCTCACTTCTTGTCTCTCTGTGACAGTATGGCTCATGTCCCTATCCCTGCGGATTTTTACTTTAAAACATTCCAGAAGCTGTGTAGATTCATACTGAAATGTCTCTTCTGTACATACTCTAGATGTATGTAAAAGTTGTCCCTTCACAACATGTGAGTAGATATGCAGTGGGATCTGTGGAGAAGACAATTCCTCCAGCAGTCCTTTCTATGTACCCTGGTGTGAATCTCTCCCTTGTCATTGATGGTCAAATTAACATCCAAAAAATCTATTGTTGTTGTGGATGTGTGTATTTCAAAATCCAAAAAAGATGTCATAGATTTCAAATATCTCACAAAGTCAGACAAGACTTGTTCATCACCTCTCCACATAAGAAAAATATCATCCACAAATCGGCTGTAGTATATGATATTATTTTTCAACAGGTTAGTCTCATTAAGTATAAATTCATGCTCCCATTTGGCCATCACTATATTGGAGTAGCTATAAGCACACAAGGTGCCTTTAGCTACTCCCCATTTCTGCCAATAGAATTATCCTGCATATAGGAACATGTTGTTGTTCAATATAAGTTCCAGTAATGTGCATAACATTACTCTTGTGTTAGAATGAGCTATTCCACTAGATTCCATAAACTCTTTGACTGCTCTAATGCCATGTTCTTTGGGAATAACAGTGAACACTAGTGTGTTTTGAGATTGTTAGGTACCTGGTCAGCTATAACACATCTCTCTCCACACACTATCTTCTTCATCCACACAGTCTCTCACTACCTCATACTACTGTCTAATCCAGCCACACAGACTCTCTCTCACCTAACCCTAACCTAGCAATCCCCTCTTCCTCCTCTTTCCCCCCACTCAGCTCCCTAGCCTCACTCACAGCTTAGTGATCTTTTCCCCCCTCCCTAGGCTTGTGTCCTGCTTTGTGTATGCTAAACCCTCCTCCATAGCCTTGTGCATAAAAGAAAGAATATATAGACTTATTCCTAGATAAACTTAGCTCTGTCCTCCTGCAAACCCTTTCACTGATTGTTTCTTTCAATCACCCTGCCTCTTCCACGACGGTGCTACCCCGCTCCGTTTGCCCTCGCTACCGCTCGGGCTCCCTTCGCTCCCCTACCCTACCCCTATTCCCACCCACCCCTAGATCACTTAAACATATAGCTAAACACCACACCCACCAGCAATTCACACCTTCATAATTATCCAATTACAGCCCAGCAATCAACTACAACATATACTATAACCACCACACCCTTATTAACGCACCCAAGCATATCACCTAGTGCACACACACTAGTTCACTCACTAAATAGAAATTATCCTCACCAAATCTAATGACATGTACAGGTTGAAACCCCCCCTTCACCTACAAATGCTACTCTACCCATCAACTGTCTCCATCCTACTTCTACTCTCTATACTCTTCTCCTACCACACCCAACTACATATCACTTTTCCACCCACATGGCAAACAGAACCCACAGCTAACCACACACTACTAAAAACCTTTCTTATACCAAACCACAACACTACCTCCTTTCAACCCCCAACCCTCTTTTACAATAAGTTATCAGTCAAAACTAACCCTCACACCTCACACAAGCTATCTAAAATTCTTGATAAATTAGCCAAACTCTACCTAAACCTACTGCAAAAACTCTCCTGCTGTGGAGACATACACCCAAACCCTGGTCCCATCCCAACAGAAAAAGCCGAAATACAGTTACCAAATCCCCACTTTTACAAACCCAAATCATCTCTCCTCTTTCTAAATATAAATGTTAGAAGCGTACTGAACAAAATTTATGACCTGCATGCCTTATTAGCCTTGCATAAACCTGACATTGTGGTATTAACTGAAACATGGCTCAAACCTGATCACCACAATAATGAGATCATAGTCCCAGGTTATGATATCATACGTAGAGACAGAATAGGGAAAAAGGGTGGATGGGGTTGCAATTCTATTTAAAAATCACCTCACCCTAGAACTAGTTGAGCATAATAACGAAGAATTCAACAAGATAGAACTTATCCTTGCTAAACTTAAACTAAACACAAACAAACATATACTCATTGCAGGTGCCTACCTCCCACCAGGTAATAACATTTCTATAATGGAAAACCTGTTAAATTGGTTCTCACACTCCCTCCCCTATGAAACCACACTACTAGGTGACTTTAATATTGACTGGATCAACTGCTGCAAACACCATCCCTCAGATCACATCAACCTCCATTGGTTCACCCAAATAATTACTACCCCCACCAGAATTGACAAAACAACTAAACATCAATCCATTTTGGATTGGATTCTGGTATCCCACCCCACTCTTGTACAACAATTAGGCTGTTTTCCTGATAGTCTAAGTGACCATCAACCCACCTACCTAATCAGGAACAGATCCCACCATCTCCCCAACCTACCTATTCTTAGAGTAATACGTAATAAACGAAACTTCATAACCAATGACTTTAATAAGGCACTAAGTTGTTGCAATTGGTTCCTCCTCAAGCACCTACCTCTCAATGAAGCAGTACAGTATTTTAACTCGACCTTCCTATAAATCCTAGACTATCACGCACCCTCTAGAACTATTAGGCCAAAAACATACCATGCCCCATGGCTAACCAAAGAGACAAAAAGTACAATGAAAGAAAGGGACAAAATCTGGATTGCATCACATAAAGATAAAAACACTACCCTAAGGCAAAAGTACCTAGAACTACATAATAAAGCCAAAAAGCTAATTAAACTTGACAAGTCCAACTATTATAAAAAACTACAAGATAAATATACCCATAACCCCCAAAAATTCTGGGCCTCCATAAACACCTTACTACACCCTGGGAAAGCATCCACCCCTACCCCTGTGTTACCAAATAGCCAAGACAATATTCCAACACAATTTAATAAATTCTTCACAGAAACAGTACAAAATCTAGCTAATACCCATAAAAATAATGGCACTCCAACACAATCATCCACTACAACCGACAGTAATACAAAAAAACCACGCCTCTAGCTTTTCCCTTCATCCAGTGTCCACTCAAATGATTTCAAACCTCTTTAAGAAGCTAAAACAAACCACACTAGCAGCCGATAAACTTCCTGCAGATTTCCTTCAAATATCAGCAGAGGCCATATCATACCCAGTATCAGTTCTCATAAATAGTTCAATTTCTGAGCACAAAGTACCTACCCTTTGGAAAACATCCCACATTGTTCCTCTGCACAAAGGGGGCAACTCCTTAGAGCTGACCAACTATCGCCCTATAGCCATACTATCAGCCTTATCAAAAATTTTAGAAAGAGTTGTTCACTTACAACTTATGCAGTATCTCCAACAAAACAAATTACTATCCAATTCCCAACATGGCTTTAGACCCTCCCATAGTACAACCACTGCTCTTCTGTCTTACACCAATACAGTCAACCACTACAGAAACAAAGATCCTTTCGTATCATCCATTTTCCTGGACTTATCAAAAGCCTTTGACATGGTTAATCACAATATGCTCCTCAAAGCTCTATCTAGACTAAACATATGCTCCTCCACTATACTATGGTTCAACAGTTACCTATCAGAACGCCAACAAGCAGTCCTCTGGCAAGAAAAGCTGTCCCCCCTCTTACCAGTTTCCATAGGAGTCCCCAAGGATCAATCCTTGGCCCACTGTTGTTCTCTCTTTTCACTAATGACATCTCCTCTTCCCTGCCCACTGCCTCAGTAGTACAATATGCTGATGACACCACCATAATATGTGCTGCCCCCAGCATAATGGAACTACATACCCTTACCCAAAATAACTTTACTCTAGCCGAAACCTGGTTTTCTAACATACAACTGCTTCTAAATCCCAAGAAAACAAAACTAATCCTATTTACTCCTGGCAGATCATCTAACCCAAACTATAGCCTCATCATAAACTCAAAAAATAATATTCAAATCACTCCAACCAAGAACACAAAACTACTAGGAGTAGAGATTGATAATCACCTGAAATTTGATATCCATATAGCACAAACCATCAAAAAAGTGAACAGAAAACTAGGACTCCTCTATAGAAATAAAAAGTTCATGACTAAACAGACCAAAGCTACTATTTCTAGAACCCACCTCCTCTCTATCCTTCTTTATGCCTCCCCTATCCTAACTAATCTTCACCTTACTGAACTTCACAAAATGGAATCGTGTTACAACAAGATTGCTAAGTTTGCTACAGACTCCACAAATAGGTCCCATCATTGTCAATCCCTAATGCAGCTCAAGTGGCTGGAGCTTCCTCAGCTACTACGTCTTCAACAAGCCACAGTAGCACATAAACTTTATTACTACCCTGAGAAAACACCGGCACTCCAGCTACTAATTCAGCCCCACAACTCCTCTAGAGCCCTAAGATCCAGCAGCCAAAACCTCATTCATGTAATCAGAAATAAAAATGAAGCAGGAAAATCTCTCTTTGCCTGCACAATAGCCCAAAATTCGAACTCACTTCCAAGCCACATAACTGCCACTTCTTCGAGTACCCAATTCAAACACCTCCTGAAATCCCATTAGTCAAACAGTTGGCTCTGCTCTTGCTACTCCCCAGGGTAAACAATAACCTTGCACAGTTGCAAAGATTCTGCTTCTCTCTGACATTTTCCTTACATAGCCCTGCTAATATCCTTGCTTTTCATCCAAACTCAGCATCATTACAATAGGATAAAACATACTATCACCTGTTCACTACAATACTAAAATCTCTACCTGATATAGGCTATAATTGGTATCTGAGAAAGGTACAAACCTTATCAGAGAACTTCATATTCTCATCTTGGTCTTACTTCAATATCTATATTCTTGATGTGTGGATATCAACATATATATATATATATATATATATATATATATATATATATATATATATATATAAAATATGTATGTATATATGTATCTATGTCTCTACAAATGCTAATTGTGAATGAGAATATAAAAAAAAAAAATTTTTCTTGTTAATTTTCTACTACTTATTACTTCTAACAAATGCAATATATACTGTGGAATTTTCATTTTTGTACTACATAATGTAACACCTAAATTTGTTCTTAAAACTTGCTTAGAACTGTATAATTGCTAAGAGAGTAACATGGAGCTTTTCTCCCCGGGCCTCCGCTGAAAATGGACCTGTGTCCAGTCGGACCATCCCGGTTAACAAATGTAAAATAAAATTAAAAAAAAATAAATAAACACATTTTTCACATCCATTGTGGCCATTGAGTGCATGTATATTTTTCAAAGAGTGATTCCAAAACAAAATGGGAATTGTCCCTTAATACTGAAACTGCATTACTAAGTAACATCTTCAGTTTGTGTTCAGTTTGTAGACAGTACATGACCCATCCTTCACCCGATACTGTGGGATGGAGCGGTGGGTCATTCATGCTCTTATATATTTTGGGTAGGCCATTAATTACAGGTATCCTTGGACTTTGTACTGTAAAGTAATCAAACAATTCCTGTGTAATTAATACTGAATAACTTGAGAGGTGGATATATTGTAAATAAAACAGAAATAATAGAGACAAGGTGGACAACTGACTTGCAAGCCGACCAACCCTCAGGATTAAGTGGTATAATCCTTTTGAAGCCCATACTGCAGGGGAGGCAGCTGCAAAGATGACATTTCATTGGATGATTATATTTTGAATAAGAGGAACTGATTACCTGTTATTTAGGATCTGATGAAGGCCTTAAAAAGCTTAAAGTGCTCATCCAGGATTTTAACTTTTATTCTTTTTTATAGTGTTTTAACAATAAACATTTTCTGCGATAGCATCTTGTCTTTTTGATTTGAAAAAAGAAACCTCAGTCAGCACCTGTTGCTCCTGTCAATGAAGCACACAGGTGGAAACCTTGGGACAAATTTGTGGTTTCCCATCCACTCAGCAAGGCTGCGCTTGAAGAGGGTCAGCGATGTATTCTGTTTGATGTGTATGGGAAGTCTATTCCAGAGATGAGGCCATCTCTGGGAGACAAACCTGTCTCTCCAGCAGGTTTTGTTAATGTCACATATTAGATTTAGGCCTTTCGAGTGGGTAATGCACGAGGAGCTAGACTTATGGATATGGAGCATCTCTAGTAGGTCAGGGTCCAAGATTGCCTTGTAGGCGAGACACAGATCACCTCTGAGCAATCTGTACAATACAGAGTGGAGTGATTTGAGCCTGTAAACATAGGACAGGTGTTGGAGGCCATGGATTCTCTTTGTGAGGTATTTCTGTGGCCTTTCCATCTGGTGGAGGTGATTTGAGAGGTTCACACCAAATGGGGTGTTGTACTGAATTATTGGTCTAATGAGGCATGAGTACAGAGAGGTAATAACCTCCTTTTTTCTGGATGCAATCACTTTACTTATGAGATGAACCAAGTAAAAGGCTTTTCTGACCACTTCTGCTACATGATGGTCAAATGTGAGATTGGTGTCAACCTGTGCATCCAGGTTTCTCATCACAGATTACATGCTTAGGGGGTAGCTGTTGATGTGGTAATCAGTAAAGGCTTTGGTTTTGCAGAATGTTATGATAATACATGTTTCCATTTAACTTAACACCATGACTATGGCACCAGTCATTTATTGCTTTGAGACCCTCTTGTAGTATTTTAACATCATTTGGGTAGTCAATGACAGCACCCAACTGACAGTCATCTGCAAACTTGGTCAGCCACAGGCCTTTTGTCGTTCCCTGAACTTCTGAGAAGTAGATGCCAAACAGTAGGGGTCCCAGAACAGATCCCTGGAGAACACCACGAGTGGCAAGTCTAATGTTGCAAGTGGAGGCACCTATTTTGACCGTGTAGGTCCTATCGGTGAGCCAGTTGGCTACCCACCTGTTGAGATAGAAATTTACGCCAACTTGTGTTAGCTTTTCAATGATGCCCGAGTGTGGGATTGTGTCAAAGACTTTGGCCAAGTCAAGGTAAGCTGTATGTACTGACTTACCCTCATCCAGTGCCTTGGTGAGTCTCAAAAAAGTCAGCCAGGTTCAACAGGCAAGCTCTGCCCTTGACATATCTGAACTGGGTGGGGTCAAGTGCTTGGAGATTGCCTGTGTTCTTGTTTATGAGGTCCATAATAATATGCTCCATGGCTTTAAAGATCAAACTTGTCAAGCTAATGGGGCAATAGTTTCCAGGATCAGTAGTGGCACCACCTTTGTGCAAGGGGATGACAATGTTAGTTCCCCAGTCTGCTGGAATGAAGCCTGTACCTAGGCTGCGGTTGAATAGGGTGCTGAATGGTGAAGCTAATTCTTGCTGAAGATGGTGCTGAATACAGCCTGGGATACTATCAGGTCCCATGGAAGCTGTGTTCTTTGCTTTGGATAGGGCCTTAACACTTGATTTACAGAGATGTGAGGTGCAGGACATGTATTGGGGATGTCGAATGGGCCATTGGGGGGAGGATAGGGAAGTGAAGTTTGCTCTGAACCTGTCTGCTAGCAGGTTGGCTAAGTCAACAAGATCAGTGTAAGTGGTACCGTTAAGTACTAACTTGGAACAAACCTGGGCTTTGCCATGGAGGTTCATGACATAACTGAACAAGGCTTTGTGGTTTCCCTTTGTTTCACAGGCTAGTTTTGATTTGTAATTGGCTTTGGAGGTTTTCACTAGTGATCTAATTTGCTTGTGGAGGCTAAGGATGGAGTTTTTCCAATTGGGCATTTGTGTCTTTTTACCCTTGGGCAACAGCTTCTTCCTTTTGTTGTAAAGCCTGTTGATAGAGGATGTCCACCAGATAGGTTTGTGTTTCCTTGTGGAGCAGGTTTTAGTTCTGTTGGGTATGTCTGAGTCCATGCGGTTGTACAGGTGCTTGTATACTGCATTGGCATACTGTTTAGCATAGCTGTCTGCATCCTCTGAGGGGGGAGGTGGTGTGAAGCTACTGATACCCTCCCTTAAGAGGTTGTAGTCAGCTTTTGCGACATTTTTTAGCCTGGTTATGGCTGCTGTGGGGGGGGGGGGGTTTGGCAGGGATAGATACTTCGAATGAGACAGACCGATGATCTGATCTCACCAGGGAAAAACTTACTATGGAAGTGGTCCAGCAGTCACCCATGTTGGTGAGAACCAAGTCCAAAATGTTATCTCCCCTTGTGGGGGATGAGACGAGCTGGTGTAGTGTGTTAGAACTGATGAAGTCAAGGAATCTATGGGTGAGTAAATTAGTGCAGCAATAGTTCACCCTGTCTATGGTGGGGTAGTTGAAGTCACCAAGGATCATGGTGTTAGGGGTACCTTGATGGAGTCAAGTAGGTCCAGGTAGGAGGAGTGGGTGTCCTGAGTCATGGAGGGCAGTCTTTAATTGGCTATAACTTGGATGGGTGTCTTGCCAACTGTCAGTTGCACCTGGAGTAGTTCTAGTGCTTCATACTGGTAAACCAGTCTGGAGGTGTGCTTGTCTTTAATGAAGATAGAGACTCTGCCACACTTAGTCTTCCCAACTTCATTTTGGGGTCGGAATATGTGGAATGAGGTACAGCCTGGTAAGGCAGGGGTGCTCTCTGCAGCCTTGAACCAAGTTTCTGTGACTGCACAGATGTCAGCATCTTCCAATGGGAGGAGAGCCTCTAGTGAATGCATTTTCAGGTTAAGGCTCCTAGCTTGAAGCAGCATGACCTTCAGTTTGCTTTTTGACATATCTTTTATGTTGGAAGATTTGAAACGGCACAATAGGGGAGGCAAGAGCCTTGGCCAGAATCCAGAATCACAGGCGTGACAAGTTTAGGCCATCTCTGGCAAAGCATCGAGGCCTGTTAACCATGTCATCCCAGGCAGACAGATAATGAATGGATCCCTTTGGAATGACACCAGAATCTAAGCCAGTTGTTGAAGTCAATTATTTTTTGTTGGTATTGCAGTTTCATTCTTGGTGAAGGTAGGATGCTGCTTAGGGCTAGGGTCATACCTGCCTGGGACACATAGTCTGAGAGCTCAGTCTTGTCTCTCTTCCTATAGTCCAGGGACATATGTCTCAAGTCTGTATTGAGGACCTCTGCATAAGTGGGTGTGTGTTGTGCTTGGCTATGGGATGTGGGTGGTGTGGTGAAGGATAATTGGTACCTTTGCCCTTAGAGTGGTACAAATATAGCATGTGGCTTAGTTTCCTGTACACTGCTATGCAGTGTGAAAAATAGAGATGGTGGATCTTTCTGCTTCACTGCTCAGTATCTGTGCTATCATTATTTTACATTTTTTTATATGAAATGTTACACTAAAGATGTTAGTCTCCTAAGCATGCACACATGGCTAATTATGGGAAACGTTTTGGACAGGTCAAGGAAAAATGTAGCAATGACCTGCCTGTTGTTTTGTTTTACTTGCATAGACATTTACAGTAGGAAGGGCAGAACAACCAGCAACAAAGAGTACACTTAGCCACCCTTTTCTGAGCCTCTTCTGTACTGACCAGATATTTGCTGCTATTATCAAACTTGTTAAATTGTAGTTGTATAACTCTATCAAAGAATTATAGCAGGTCCTTTTCTCTTCTAGTTGTGGCACACTGCTGCCTCTAACACTTATGTTAACTAGGAAAGATAGCTGCATGATTGTAGAGTATAAAGCTGCCTTAATGAATTTATCATCACAATCTGATGAGGCTCTTAAAATTATTTTGTCAGGAATTTCCGTAAGTTTTGTATACTGCATGCATTCCAGTATGAATGAACTAGAGATGGTGTGGCCTTTTAAGGGAGTATGAGTGTATGTAGCTGATTCGCTATTAGGAACTGGTTTTGAAAACTCATTGTTGGAGGCAGTAAAGATAAGGAGTGGAGATTGGTGCTTCTCTAAATTTAGTAGCATGTAAATGCCTCTCTATAGAGTAGTTCATGTAGTGCTGTGTTGTTTTGTTTCAAAGCAGTTTTATTTATCTTAATAAATGTATTTATTGTGCATTTCTGTAGGTGTCTGTCTAAATTAGTAAATGTAAAGGGGCCTCATTTTTAATGTATTCTGCCCAAGTTATACCTCTTTTTTGCCATTATGTCCCCACTCTACACACACACATGCACACACACACACATCATAACTCTCAACTTCCTAGAGGAAGAAATCTGGACAAAGCCATAAAAAAGTGGGACAAAGGCCCAAAAATGAACAATTTTTAAATATTGCTGTTAGATACTTAAAAAGTAGATAAAAAGCTGGATATTCTGAGAAAATCTGTACAGTTGAGAGGTATGAGTCACAAACACACACACACACACACACACACACACACACACACACACACACACACACATACAGTTATGCTGAAGAAGGTAGAATGTGCACTGGATGCTGGGTAGTCACTCACTTCTAAAAAGATTTATGTCAGCAAGTAACACCCACTCACTAACCATAAAGCAATAGAGGTGCTTTCAACCAGACTTCAGTGATGAAATTTAACTGTCTTCATGTACTGTCTGAGCATGTATAACTCTGCTGTCCCTGGTGAAAAGTGAGAGGCTACATCCCCTTAATTCTTCTCCCTTCTCTCTTTGCTCTTCCAGTGCTAGGTCTTCTAATCAAACCCGAGTCCCTGGGAACATAATCATGGCTTTATCCCTGGTTAACCCAGAGTTGGACTGTTGCAGTGTCATTGGAGAAGGGGAGGTGGGGAAGTTAAAGAAGTTGGGTCGTTGCTCTGAGAAGAGGAAGAAAATGGATCTGGATAACTTTTAAGACTGTAAGTGAGGTTATATTGGAAAGGATTACAGAAATGATAAACACAAGAATGAGTTATGTACTAATGGTGCATTAGTAAAAGTAGATAAATGCCTTACAGTTGTTTTTACATTAGTGTATGTAATTAGCTTGCACAGATTATTCAGAAGGTTAGGTTGACAGGGTGAGTAATGTGTATAGTGACTGTTGATTTTACTTGTTCTTCCAAAAGATCACGGTTGTCAACAGAGTACATTGGTTATTAAGGAACAGTGTTAGAATACTTGAAGTGTGACAGAGACTGTCTGGATGTGTATATATATATATATATATATATATATATATATATATATATATATATATATATATATATATATTTAAATTAGAACAACATGGTTTCTATAAATTTGAGGGTGTGTGCGAAACTGGGTGCTACTACTTGTACCTAACCAAGTTCCTAGTGGGATCAACCATTTTGAAAATATTTTCTTCCAGTATGTATAGTATCAGGTTTCCACTGCAGTGAAATGAAGAAGCTGAGTGGCTGCTGTATTTGGAATGTATCAGATATACTTGCAGTCTCTACAATCCCAAAACTGGCCTCCATTCTTGAACACTAGAGGGCAGAGTTTCCAACTAAGCAGAGAGCATGATGACATTGCCTACATCCCATGTAAGACCACGGGCAGGATTCACGATGGCTTGCATGGAGTCTAAGAGTAGTGTAAGACTCCATTCAACCATCGCTATCCAGGAACAGCCTGTATTTGCGTGTAAGAGAGCACCTAAAATGGCTCTTACACGGACAGGGCGTGGATATGCTAATTACGTCACTTGCAGCCGAATGGCATGCAAATGAGGTAATTTCACAATCCAGGAAGCAGAAACCTGCCCTTGTAAGAGCCATGTTATCTGCAGAAATGTACTCAGTTGACAACTGAGTACCGTTCTGCAAATAACACAATGGAGCCTTGTCAGCTCCAAATAAAGGTTGCATATGTTCCAGGCAGCATGCCAATGGCCAAATATGTGGCCACTGGCAACGTACCCCGATGCAAAAATGAAATAAAAATGTTTTTTTTCGCCGATGTTTAAACATAGCACAGCGCCGCGCAAACAGGCTGCGCTATAAAAACAGAAAAATAAAAATTTAAAACCCACAAACATGGGTTTTATGCAAAGCATGAATCTACAATGTAAGGGAATAGCAGGCTGAACACAACATGGCCACCGAGTAGGGGTTGCTAAGGGGGAAGCTGAGTGTAAGACATGTAACTAAGCATTAGTAGGCAGTCCTATGTAAATGAGCGGTAGGATAGTGAATCTCACTGTCACATAGCAAATGAGCACATTCCCTGGAGTGTAGGAGTAGGATAAGGGGGAGTAACAGAGTAGGAGATAGGTGACATCACAGGGGGTATGTATGAAAGAAATGAAGCTCATTGGAACACAGTGGCATGTGAAAGATGTCAGTCACACATCATGGAAAGAGGAGTGTCAAAAAGTAGGCATGGGAAAGCCAAGAAATGGAAGGTGTACACTATGGATAACGCCAAAGTTTCTTGCTGGGTGTGTGTGCGCTGGGAGGCACGAGTAAGATAGAGTGCGAGCGTGTAAGCGTGAGTGCGCGCGTTTAAGCTGGAGTAAGCAAGTAGGAGCCTGTTTAAAGATCTGTAAGCGTGTTTGCGCTGGTGTGCATACGGTTTAACCCAAATAATCAGATTCTAGTCCGTCTAAGCATGTGTGCGCGCGTGTTGGCCGCTGTGAGCATGTTTGCACTTCTATGCTCATCGCTCCCCCCTGAGGAAACAGAAAAGAAAAAGGAAGCAGAAGAAAGAGTAGGAAGCTAGCAGGGAATACTGGCAGAGCTAGCAGGTGAAAACAATCAGAAGCAGGCAATTACACAGGCAGAACAGTAGCCCAGCCCAGCACTTAAAACTCTACAAACAACAGTGCAGTATGTTTCCCTCAAGAGACACTGCAACAGAGGAGTAAGCTATTAGAAGTGAAAACTGAAAAAGCTTCACTCAGACCAAAAATGCTAGGGGCTGCCATAGCTGTTATAAGGAGACATATGCAACATGCTGAGGATGGTGACTATGCAAATGCTGCTGGACAACCCACAGTGAGGAGATGGAGAAGAGTATACAGGCCCAGGGTCACCTAACAGGGGTTACATGAGCTGGAGATAGTGGAGTGCTATAGAGTGGACAGAGACCTCCTACAGCAAATTGTTGAGCTGTGCAGGCCACGCCTCATGCACAGAACCAACAGAGGGGAGCCCATCCCAGTGGAAACCAAGGTATGTGTTGGCCTAAGAATACTAGCAACTTGTACCTTCCATAAACCAACTGGTGATATGATGGGGATATCACAGGCATCAGCATCCAGAGTACTGCACCATTACCTGGATGCCATGTCAGCACATGTCGGTGATCATGTATATTTCCCCAATACCCGTGAGATATTGGCCAGCAATATGCGTCTCTTCCAGCAAATAGCGGAATACCCTGAGGTAGTGGGTGCAATAGACTGCACGCATATACGCATCAAAGCACCAGCTGGTGAGCGGGGTAGGGCCTACATTAACCGCGAGGGCTTCCCCTCCATCAACTGCCAGGTCGTGTGTGATGCCCAGGGCATAATAATGAATGTGTGTGCTGGCTGCCCTGGAAGCTACCATGATTCCCATATCTGGCATTTGACGCAGCTGTACCAGACATTTGCCAGTGGGGACATCCCACATGGTCACTTAGTGGGGGATGCTGGCTACGCACTGGAGCCGTGGCTGATGACACCCATCAGAAATGCACACACACCTGAACAAGAATGCCATAATGAGGCACATGCACAAACACGAAATGTAATCGAGCGTGTGTTTGGGTTGCTCAAGTCACGGTTTCGGTGCCTGGACACATCTGGTGGAGCCTTGCAGTACTCACCAACTACATGTACCCAAATTGTCATGGTATGTGCTATGCTACATAATATGATTCTGCGAAAACAGCTGCAGCAGGACCAGCATAGGGCTGGGCCAAACAGCCCCCCACCATTGCCAAGGCCATCACAGGCAGAGCGTGACTCGGAGGAGGAACAACCTGAGCCTGCTCCAGTAGGCAGAAGGAGGCGTCCCCAGTATGCCTTGGCCTTGGCAAAGAGGCAACGCATAGCACATACACTGGCTCAGTAGGAACCCTGGAATTATACCTCTCTCTGACTCACACATATAGTAAAAGGGATGCCTAAGTTGACACAACCTGCTTTCAAACATGTACAGGAAGTGTAGTATGTGCATCCAACATAGACAGCCCTGCAGCACCACCTGAGGCATGATTGCCATGTGTTAAGCAATGTAACACCATGTAGTATATGCAAACTTGATGACCCTGACTAACATCCTACCCTCACCAAGCATGATGCCACATTATGAAGACAAGATGATCAATTACAATAATTGGCTCAAGTATTGCTTTTAGTCAAAGGGGATACAATGCCTGTCAGCCTGGGATGACATGCTGAGCAAGACACGATGCTCCACCTGCTACGGATGGCTTGCACCTATCACCCCTGGCCTTTTGGATACTGGCAAAGACTGTTGTCACCCCACCGTGCCTTGAATAGGTAAGGCTCAAAACACAAACCCACCTCCATAGGTATCACAAGGGATAAGAACCTAGAAGTAATGCTACCCAATGCCAGAATTCTAAACTGCAAGATGCATGCAGTCCAAACTCTCCTCAGCATGGAGAATGTTGATATCTGTTCTGTAACAGAAACCTGGGTCAAGGCTCACAAGAGCACCCTAACACTACCAGGTTACACCTCATACCATGCCTTACAGCCCCAAAACATGGAACAAACTACAAAAGGAGGGTGACTATCAATAATTGTCAAGGATAACCACACCCCCAGGTTGGTGCCACAGCAAGAAGCAGCATGGACTATCCACGGGCAAGTAACAGTGGCTAAAACTGCCTCCCAGTTAGTAGCCTGCTACAGACCACCCTCCTAACTCCAGGAACCGCACTTGGCCTACCTCAGAACACATGAAAATATCAAGGTCTCTCCAAACAACATTATATTGGGCGACTGAAAATACTCAAACATAGACTGGGAGCATCATTCTCGCTCCAACACCCTAGGCCAAAGGTTCCTAGAATTCATAAACCAAAATGCTATGGAACAACTTACCACTCCCACAAGAGGGGTAAGTATACTGGATGTGATAATCAGCAACATGGGTAATCTATGCTCAAGATGAGAAGTGTATGCCTCACTGGTAAGATCAGACCATAGAGTAATCTCACTGGATATTCACATCCTGACCGCAGTCCCTGGGCAGAAAACCACAGTGAAAAACATGTGTAAAGCAAATGTTGCACTCCTCCAAACTGAGGTGGAATCCATTAAAGGCCTTGTGCCTGTGGAAAATATGGGCCAGACGTCAGAACCCTTTATAAATGCATTCTATGAACACATTCAGGAATGTATGGATTATGCAATCCCAAATAAAACCAAGACCCAATCCCATACACGCAGGCATCTGGCCTGGTGGACCACAGCCATTACCAAACCATGCAAGAGAAGGAGGAAGCTACTACATGATCGAGCAAAACCCAAAAAGGGAAGTAATCACTGATCAGTATTATGGTAAAAAAATATGGCCACACAAAATCCTCTAAGGCCAGCTACAATATGTTGAATCTGGGAATCTTGAGGCAATGTTACACCTGCCTCATGTACACAGACAACCCCCTCCTCCCCTGAACAAATAGAAATATATGTGAGAGATGCAACTATTTAGCCAAACTAGAGGATGAGCTCTCTGAACTCAGTACTGGCAAAAACAATCAGGAGGAGAAGGTAACCACACACACCACAAACCCAGTCTCACATAAACCTATCACAACTGCAAACCAAACACACAAAAACATTCCCGGAGGCACTAATTAAAACCTACCAAAACAACAGAGGCCTGCAAAGCAGACACCCAAGCAACCACTACCTCAAAACATAGCACATGCAACACATAGTTCACAAAGTCAGTGTGCCAAACAGTCACAGTCCTTAAGGCCAAACAACATGCCTGATACACTTGTAATAGGTGACTCCATAGTCAGACACACTGATGTCCCGCTCACCAGACTGAACAAGGAAAAGGTTACAGTAAGCTGCCTGTTGGGTGCTAGAATCCGCCACATAACACAAGCACTCAGGTCACTCCAAAGCAAGTACAAATATGACTCTGTCATTGTCCATGCCGATGTGAATGACCTGAGATGTACCTCCCTGGACTACATGAAAAGAGACATAGAGGAGCTCTCTGATTATGTAGCCCAGGCTGGTATGACCCTGACCCTGAGCAGCATCTTACCCTCACCAAGAATGATGCCACAGTACAAACACAGAATGATCAGCTTTAACAATTGGCTCAATTACTGGTGTCATTCTAAGGGGATCCAATATCTGTCTGCTCGGGATGACATGCTTGACAAGCCACGCTGCTTCGCAAGGGATGGCTTGCACCTGTCACCCGTGGGCTTCTGGATATTGGCCAAGGCTCTTGCCACCTCCATAGTGCCTTTTTTAGGCAAGGCTCAAAAGACAAACCCACCTCCCTAGAAAACACAAGTGGAAAAAAACTAAGGGTAATGCTGCTCAACGCCAAAAGTCTAAACTGCAAGATGCACGCTGTCGAGGCCCACCTCAGTATGGAGAAAATCGATGTCTGTGCAGTGATGGAAACCTGGTTCAAGGCTCCTGAGAGTACCCCAGCACTACCAGGTTATATCTCATATCATGCTTTTCGGACCCAAAACTTGGACCGAACCGCAAAAGGAGGGGGAGTAGCCATATTCATCAAAGATACCCACACCTCCAGGTTACTGGCAATGCACAAAGCATTGGAGACCATCCATGTGCAACTAACCGTAGGCAAAACTGCCGTACAGTTTGTAGCATGCTACAGACCACCCTGTCAAACTCAGGAACCCCACTCAGCCTTCCTGAAGACACTGGAGAGTATGAATGTCTCTCCAAATACCATCATATTGGGAGACGTCAACTACCCAAACATAGACTGGGAGCATTACTCAAGCCCCAACACCCTAGCCCAAAGGTTCCTAGAATTCATTAACTCAAATGCAATGGAACAACTAGTCACCACTCCTACTCAAATTCAATGGAACAACTAGTCACCACTCCCACAAGAGGAGATAATATACTAGACCTGATCATCACAAACATGGGGACACAATGCTCCACACCGGAAGTATACCCGTCATTGCTGAGATCAGACCATAAATTAATCTCATTGGAAATTCACATCCCACCCCCACCCCCTGCACAAAAGACCACAGTGAAGAATTTCTCAAAAGCTGACTTCACACTTCTTAAGACTGAAGTGGCATCCTTCAAGGCCCCTGGGCCATTGGAAACGACAGACCACACTGCTGAATCCTTTATAAACACTTTCTACGGACACCTTCAAGAATGCATGGATCATGCAATCCCAAATAAAACCAAGACCCATTCCCCCAAAGGTAGGCATCCTGTCTGGTGGACCCCAGCCATTAACAAACTTTACAACAGGAGGAGGAAGCTACTACATGACAGAGCAAAATCCCTAAAAGGGAAGGCATCTCAGATCAGTACTAGCAAAAAACCACGATCACTCATAAAATCATCCAAGGCCAAGTTTGACAGAAAAATTGCAAAGGACACAAAAGATAATCACAAGGCCTTCTTTACTTATGTTAGAAACCTGGGTGGAAACTCCCAGATATTCTCAGAGTTAGTCCAAAACGACACAAAATACACTGAACCCACAGACATTGCCAACATTCTGGCAGACAGGTTCAGTGCAAATTCCCCCCCCCCCCCTCAAAAGGAGAAATATCTATCCCAGCAGAGTGTAGCCTCCCTAACATCTCAGATGCCCAGGTGAGAGCCACCCTCTCCAAAGCTAAAAACACAGCATTAATGGGATCAGACGGTGTCCCAGGTTGCATGCTACATGAACACCAAGTGGAACTAAACCCACGCATAAGGCTGCTGTTTAATCTCAGCCTTACTACAGGATACATACCCAAAGAATGGCGTACAGCAACAGTGGTCCCACTCCACAAAGAAGGTGCTTCTACAGACCCTGGAAATTAATGCCCCATAAGCTTGACGAGCCTGGTCTGCAAAGCTATGGAGAGGATCATTATGGAACTCATAAACAAAGACATTGGGGACCTACAGACACTGGATCTTACCCAATTTGGCTTTGTCAAGGGCAGATCCTGCCTTTTGAACCTGGTCGACTTTTTTGAAACAGTCACTAAGGCCATTGATGAGGGTAAGGCAGTTCACACTGCCTACCTTGACCTTGCAAAAGCTTTCGACACAATACCCCACTCGGGCATCATAGACAACTCACCAGCTCAAATGTAAACCCATATGTCATAAGATGGGTTGCAAATTGGCTCAAGGACAGAACCCACAAGGTCAGAATTGCAGGAGCCATGTCAGACTCTAAGCCAGTCACAAGCGGTGTCCCACAGGGCTCTGTCCTGGGACCCCTCTTGTTCGGTATTTATTTTTCCGAGGTGCAAGCAAACATAGGAGGATTGTTGCAGAAAAAGTTTGTAGATGACTGCAAACTGGGCACTATAATTGATACTCCAGCGGACACAAGCATCCTTCAGAAAGGCCTCATAGAAATGGATAACTGGTGCCAGAGCCATGGCCTTAAACTGAACGGCAAAAATGTATAGTCATACCCTTTGGGAAAAACAAGGTACCCACAAATTACCACATAGGTGGTAATCCATTAAGTACGGAAGAAGTGATCAGGGACCTAGGGACACAAGTTGACAGTAACCTCTCATTTGACAGTCACATTGCCAAGGTGGCTAGGAAGACCTTCTATATTGGCCACCTTATCATGAAAGCATTCACATCTAGATCAAGAGAGGTCGTTGTGCCCCTATACTCTTCTCTTATCAGGCCGATAATTGAGTACAATGCCCCATTTGGGATGTACCTTACCTGACACCTGCAGCAGTTAGAAAGACCCCAAAAGTACCTCACCAGGAGAATAAAGGGTCTCAAACATTTGTCATATGCTGCCCGGCTGAAGAAACTCCAGCTCTATTCAGTCACATACCACCTACTCAGAGGCTATCTATGCCTGACGTACAAGGCCATGTCCAATCCGGAATTAATGGACATGCTCCACCTCAGAAAATCCAAATCCATCAGAGCCACGAGAGCGAGAGATTTGAACCTCAACACAGAAATAAATAGGATGTGCTGGATGGACAGATTCATAACCCAGAGGCTCCCTACACTCTGGAACAGAATCCCAGTCCATGTAGGCAGAGGCCCTCACTGACTCTCTTCAAGAGAAATCTTGACGAGTGGATGGGAGATTGTAAGTTTACATCGGGGGTCATCTCTGTGTCACTACTAGATAGAGGCACAGTAAACTAAACCCTAAATGGGCATAATATTCACATTCCAAGGGGTGGCGAAAGCCACACACACTCTGGCTAGGCTTATAAATGCCCTAGGGCAGATAGCCTAGTATGAACCTATGAAGATACAAATTGTACAGGACACTAAGGATAATCACAAGGCTTTCTTAACTGATGGTAGGAACCTTGGTAGAAATTCACAGATATGCTCAGAATTACTCCAAAATTACAAACAATACACCAAACCCACACACATTGCCAACATCCAACCTGACAGGTTCAGTGCAAAATCCCCACCACCACCAAAATGCCAAATATCTATCCCAGCAGAGTGCTGGTCCCCTGACATTGCAGATGCTGAGGTAACAGCCAGCGTCTCCAAAGCAAAACACACAGCATCAATGGTACCAGATGGTGTCCTGGGCTGCGTCCAACATGAACTCCAAGAAGAATGGAATACCAAATAAAACTACTGCTCAATCTCAGCCTTACCACAGGATATGTACCCAAAGAGCAGTGTACAGCGACAGTGGTCCCTCTCCACAAAGGTGGTGCCTGAATGGATACTGAAAACTATCACCCCAGAATCCTGACTAGCTTGGTCTGCAAAGCTATGGAAAAGATCATCATGGACCTCAGAAATAAAGATATTGGGGACCTACAGACACTGGACCCTACCCAGTGTGGCTTTCTTAAGGGCAGATCCTGCCCCTTAAACATGTTTGACTCATTTGAAACAGTCACCAAGGCCATTGATGAGGGAAATGTGGTCCACACAGCCTATCTGGACCTTGCAAAAGCCTTCCATACAATACCCCACTTGTTTATTATAGATAAGCTCACCAGCTTAAATATAAACCCCTATTCAAGTAGATGGGTTGCAAACCAGCTCAAGGACAGAACTGACATGGTCAGAAATGCTGCAGCCATGTCAGACTACAAACCAGCTACAACTGGCATCCCACAAGGCTCAGTCCTGGGACCTCCCTTGTTTGGTATATATTTCCCAGAGGTACAGGCCAATGTGGAAAGACTGAGTCTGAACAAGTTTGCAGATGACTACAAACTGGGCACCATATCTGACCCTCCAGCTGACGCAAGCATCCTACAAAATGGCCTCATAGAAACAGACAACTGGTGCCAGAGCCATGTTATCAAGCTAAATGCAGAAAAGTGTATAGTCATCCCCTTTGGAAAAACAGTAAGTGCCCACCAATTACCACATAGGTGCTATATTTTATGGTATTAGCCGATACCTTTTGTTGGTGTCAATTTAGCTAAACTAATTATGTATTTATGTGTCATCTTAACGAAATCTAGTGATCTCTTACAGCAGTTTTTACACAGTTTTTTACACTGTTTTTCATACTGTTTGAATGTCAGTTTGAATTTAGTGACAGCTAGATGATCTTAGTTTCATTTTGAGGCAATTTGCTGCAATGAATGGGTAATTAATTGGTTTTGTACCATTTAATCATTTGAATCATTTGATTGGTTTTAATTGATAATTGAGATGTTAGGGTGTGTGCAATTTTCTTGGCAAGAAATGGCCCTTTTGGCAACTGGAAGAACACACAACATGATGTACATTCCTCTTTTGAAAGACTGATGATGTCAGCACCCTATAAGTATAGCAGGAGAAGGGAAACCTCCCAGTAATGCGAATAGCATGCTGTGCTAATGCGTCTCCCTCAAGTGTCATAACATAGGTAGGGGTTTGAATCCTACAAATACCATGTGTTTTTGTCACACAGTTTGTCAATGTGTGGTGGGTGTTGCTTTTATTATTGTATGACATATATTATAGCAGTAATTTCAATGCACACATGAGGTATGTGTGTGCCACATAGAGATATGTACCTGTGGCCTTAAATAATTCCTATGTGTGAAGCCTGCCTCATGTGAATACATGGAATTTGCATTACACAACCTTTTCACTGTGGTTTTCTGTGCAGGGGCTGGGGTTGGTATGTCAATATAGCGGGATTACTCTATGGTGTCATCTTACCAGTGAGGGATACACTTCTGGTCTGAAGCATAGAGTCCACATGTTGGTGATGATCAGGTGCAGTATGTTTTCCCCTCTTGTGGGAGTGGTAACAAGTTGTTCCATAGCATTTGAGTGTATGGATTCTAGGAACCTTTCGCCTAGAGTGTTGGAGCTACAGTAATGCTCCCAGTCTATGTGTGAGTAGATGCAGCTGGCCAATATAATGTTGTTTGGAGACACCTTCATATATTCATGTGTTCTTAAGTAGGCCAAGTGGGTTACCTGTGTTTAGGAGGGTGGTCTGTAGCAGGCTATGAACTGGAAGGCAGTTTAACCCACTGTTAGTTGCACGTGGATAGTCTGTGATGCTTCATTCTGTGGCAACAACCTGGGGGTGTGGGTATCCCTGACATTTATTAAGACTCACCCTCCTTTCATAGTTAGTTCCGTGTTTTGGGGCTGTCAAGCATGGTATGAGGTGTAACCTGGTAGTGCTAGGGTGCTCTTGGGAGCCTTGAACCTGTTTTCTATTACTGCACAGATATCAACATTCTCCATGCTGAGTAGAGTTTGGACTGCATGCATCTTGCGGTTTACATGTCTGACATTGAGTATCATTAGTTCCATTTTCTTATCCCCTGTGCTACCTATGTAGGTGGGTTTGTGTTTTCAGCCTTACCACCAGAATCCAAAGATGTGCAGACATTGCACTTCTGTAATTAATAGTGGTGTATAAAAAACTACAATGACAATCACACTGTTAATGTATCAGGCATGCTGGGATATACCCACAATGATATCATTACACTGTACTGTTAACAACATAGGTTCATAGGTTCATACTAGGCTATCTGCCCTAGGGCATTTATAAGCCTAGCCAGAGTGTGTTTGGCTTTCACCACCCATTTTAAATTAATTTTGCTATGCCCTTTTTTGAGGTTAGTATACTGTGCCTCTGTCTAACAGTGACACAGAAGTGATACCCAGGGTAAACCTACAATCTCCAATCCACTCATCAAGATTCCTCTTGAAGAGAGTCAATGAGGGAATCTGCCTAACCTGGACTGGGATTTTATTCCAGAGTGAAGGGAGCCTCTGGGTTATGAATCTGTGCCTCCAGCATGTCCTATTTATTTCAGTGCTGTGATTCAAGTCTCTCGAGTGCATAGCTCGATGGGATTTGGATTTTCTGAGGTGCAGCATGTCCATTAATTCCGGGTTGGACATGGCTTTATACGTCAGGCACACATCGCCTCTGAGCAGGCGGTATGCCACTGAGTAGAGCTGGAGTTTCTTTAACCGGGCAGCATATGGCATCTGTTTGAGCCCTTTGATCCTCTTGGTGAGGTACTTTTGGGGTCTTTCCGGTTGCTGCAGGTGTCTGGTAAGGTACAGTGCAAAAGGGGCATTGTACTCAATTATGGGCCTGATGAGGGATGGGTAAAGAGGCACGATGACCTCCCCTGATCTAGATGTGAATCCCTTCATGATTAGGTGGGCTATATAAAATGTTTTTTTAACCACTTTGGCCACGTGGTTGTCAAATGAGAGATTGCTATCAACTTGGGTCCCCAGGTCCCTAATTACTTCTTCCGTACTTAATGGATTACCACCTATGTGGTAATTTGTGGGCACTTTGTTTTTGCCAAAGGGGATGACTATACACATTTTGGCGTTTAGCTTGAGGCCATGGCTCTGGCACCAGTTGTCTGTTTCTATGAGGCCCTTTTGGAGGATGCTTGTGTCGGCTGGAGAGTCGATTATGGCGCCCAGTTTGCAGTCATCTGCGAACTTGGTCAGCCACAGTCCTTCCGTGTTGGCCTGTACCTCCGAGAAATATATACCGAACAAGAGAGGTCCCAGGACTGGGCCTTGTGGGATGCCACTTGTAACTGGTTTGGAGTCTGACATGGCTCGAGCAATTCTAACCATGTGGGTTCTGTCCTTGAGCCAGTTTGCAACCCATCTAGTGGCATAGGGGTTTATATTTAAGCTGGTGAGCTTATCTATAATGCCCGAGTGGGGTATTGTATCGAAGGCTTTTGAGAGGTCCAGGTAGGCTGTGTGGACCACCTTCCCCTCGTCAATGGCCTTGGTGACTGTTTCAAAGAAATTGACCAGGTTTAAGAGGCAGGATCTGCCCTTAACAAAGCCGAACTGGGTAGGATCCCGTGTCTTTAAGTCCCCAATATCTTTATTTATGAGGTCCATGATGATCCTTTCCATAGCTTTGCAGACCAAGCTAGTCAGGCTTATGGGGCGATAGTTTCCAGGATCCGTTGAGGCACCACCTTTGTGGAGAGGGACCACTGTTACTGTATGCCACTCTTTGGGTACATATCCTGTAGTAAGGCTGAGATTGAACAGTAGTTTTATGTTTGGGTTTAGTCCTTCTTGGAGTTCATGTAGGACGCAGCCCGGGACACCGTCTGGTCCCATTGATGCTGTGTTTTTTGCTTTGGAGAGGGCAGCTCTTACCTGAGCATCTGAGATGTCAGGGGGGCAGCACTCTGCTGGGATAGATATTTGCCCTTTTGGTGGGGAGGGGGGGGGAGTTTGCGCTGAACCTGTCAGCTAGGATGTTGGCAATGTCTGTGGGTTTGTTGTATTCTTTGTCAGTTTGGACGAATTCTGAGCATATCTGGGAATTCCCACCCAGGTTCCTAACATAACTAAAGAAAGCCTTGTGATTATCCTTAGTGTCCTGTGCAAGTTTTCTCTCGAAGCTGGCCTTAGACGATTTTATGAGTGCCCGTAGTTTTTTTGCTAATACTGATCAGAGTTGCCTTCCCTTTTGGGGATTTTGCTCTATCATGTAGTAGCTTCCTCCTTCTGTTGTATAGTTTGTTTATGGCTGGGGTCCACCAGATAGGACGTCTGCCTTTGGAGGACTGGGTCTTGGTTTTATTTGGGATTGCATGATCCATGCATTCCTGAAGGTGTTCATAGAATGCATTTAGTATTTTCCACAGGCCCGGGGGCTTTGAAGGATTACACCTCGGTTTTTTAGGAGTGTGAGATTTGCTTTAGAGAAGTTTTTCACTGTGGTTTTCAGGGCAGGGGGTGGAGTCGGGATGTAAATATCCAGTGAGATTAGTTTATGGTCTGATCTTACCAGTGAGGGAAACATTTCTGGTCTGGAGCATAGAGTCCCCATGTTGGTGATGATCAGGTCCAGTATGTTTTCCCCTCTTGTGGGAGTGGTAACAAGTTGTTTCATAGCATTTGAGTTTATAAATTCTAGGAACCTTTGGGCTAGGGTGTTGAGTAATGCTCCCAGTCTATGTTTGTGTAGTTGGAGTCACCCAATATAATGGTGTTTGCTTTGGAGAGACCTTCATATTTTCCAGTGTTCTCAGGAAGGCCAAGTGGGGTTCCTGGGTTTGGGAGGGTGGTCTGTAGCAGGCTATAAACTGGAAGGCAGTTTTACCCACTGTTAGTTGCACATGGATAGTCTCTGATGCTTCGTGCTGTGCCAACAACCTGGAGGTGTGGGTATCTTTGACAAATATTGGTACTCCCCCTCCTTTTGTGGTTCGGTCCAAGTTTTGGGGCCGAAAAGCATGGTATGAGGTATAACCTGGTAGTGCTGGGGTGCTCTCGGGAGCCTTGAACCAGGTTTCTGTTACTGCACAGATATCGATGTTCTCTATGCTAAGGAGAGTTCCGAGTGCATGCATCTTGAGGTTTAGACTTCTGGCATTGAGTAGCATTACTCTTAGTTTCTTATCCCTTGTGATACCTATGGAGGTGGGTTTGTCTTTTGAGCCTTGCCTAAAAAGGGCACTATGGGGGTAGCAAGAGCCTTTGCCAATATCCGAAAGCCCAGGGGTGACAGGTGCAAGCCGTCCCTAGTGAACCATCGTGGCTTGTCGAGCATATCATCCCAAGCTGACAGGCATTGGATCCCCTTTGAATGACACCAATACTTAAGCCAATTGTTGAAATTGATCATCTTGTCTTCATATTGTGGCTTCATTCTTGGTGAGGGTAAGATGCTACTCAAGGTCAGGGTCATACTGGCCTGGGCTACATGCTCAGAGAGCTCCTCTATGTCTCTTTTCATGTAGTCCAGGGAGGTATGTCTCAGGTCATTCACACCAGCATGGACAATGACTGAGTCATATTTGTACTTGCCTTGGAGTGACCTGAGTGCTTGTGTTATGTGGCGGATCCTAGCGCCCGACAGGCAGCTCACCATGACCTTCTCCTTGTTCAGCCTGGTGAGCGGGACGTCAGTGTGCCTGACGATAGAGTCACCTATTACAAGTGTATCAGGTGTGTTGTTTAGCCTTAAGGGCTGTGACTGTTTGGCACAGTGGCTTTGTGAGCTATGTGTTGCACGTGTTTTGTTTTGGGGTAGTGGTTGCTTGAGTGTCTGCTTTGGAGGTCTCTGCTGCTTAGACAGATTTTTATTTAGAGCCTCCGAGTATGTTTTTGTGTGTTTATGTGTTTGGTTTGCTGTCGTGGTAGGTCTATGTGAGACTGGAATTGTAGTGAGTGTGGTTTCCTTCTCCTCCTGACTGGTTTCACCAATACTGAGTTGAGAGAGCTTAGCCTCCAGTATGGCTATATGGTTGCATCTCTCACATGTGTTGGAATTTTTTGGGAGGAGGAGAGGGTTGTCTGTGTAGATGAGGCAGTTGTAACATTGCCTCAAGATTACCAGATTCACCAGCTGGACCAGAGAGGAGATTGACAACTGACCTTTGGACATGCTAAAATAGTATTTGGAATTCCTTTGGCTGACCAACAACAGACCCTGACACACCTCCCTGTGCCATTACACATGTATCATCATTATCCTTATCCCCAGCAGTGGCTTCAGGTTCCCTGCTGCACACCACCAGAGCAACACCAGAACCTGTGAGAGGAAGACAGGAAACACAGTTTACAATGTGTACACAATGTTACCACAGATGCACACAGGTACATGCACACATGGGCACATGCACACATGCGCACTTGCGCACTTGCACAGATGGGCATGTGCACACATGCACACTCCTCAGTACATGAGATACAAACACACACACACAAACACACCTGCAATCCAACACATAACAATACTGTTTGAGGGTATTATTACTATTATTATCATTATTACACACTCACCAGCATGGATTGGCTGCCTTGCTGTTACTCCAGAGGGACCTGCACAAATAAGACAGTTATTGTCAGTGGGCACAACTATGCCATTGATACTGTGAGTATGATACAGTACAGTAGTACAACAGTTGGCTTTCATAGGTGTACTGCTGATATTGAGAATATAAATCTTGCACAATAATGTCCAGGATAACAGCTACAAACACAGTACACATCTCACACATGCATAAACTACCAGTGCAGAGAACAGTCAACTACAGATATGGCATGTTACCTGCACACTCCATGTCCACATGCTGGGTGGATCCAGCCTCCATCATTACACATGTCTGTGGATGTTGTTGTTGTTGGGCTGGAGCCACAACACTTAGGAGGAGCTCCTCCAGTCTGGTGGGGGGGGTGTATAGGTGCCTCACCACCTGTGGCAAGCTGTGGATATCAGACGCATGCTGACGGACATTTCTAATTAAATCACTGCAGTGATGGCGTACCTGCTTATATGTCCGGTTATGCATGCCTATGTCATTTACCCGACGGACAAGGTCTTGCCACAGTGCAGCCCTCTCCTGCTGGTTCTGGCTGGTCCGGGAAAAGAGTCTTGAAAAATCCTGCACCAGGTTCTGGTGTATCTCCTCATCCTCTGCTGCCGAATAGCAGGGGTTGCGCTGATGCACCATCGCCCTGGAAGGAAAAGGAAAATATGTGAGCAAGTAACATGGCACACATAATACTCTACTGTACTGATCTCACTGAACTGCCATATATAGCATCTGTTTGTCTATCAGTGGATACACATTTAAATTACCACATATCAGTGCTCAGCCAACAACTGTGTGACAGTGCCTGCCACACTCCTTACAACAAACTAGTATACACCAGCACTCAGCACACTGTTTGAGGTCCAATGCACAACCTCACACTGTGAGTATGTATTAAGGTAATGGATGGGGAATATTGTCATCCCATGCAATGCATAGTTACAATTTCAATGGTAATGCACCCTAGTCTTTGTGGTCATACCCCTACCTACACCGCAGTCATATACACGGAACCACAGCACAACATATGGCAATGTAGTATGTTTTTATCCCAATAACTGACACATCTTTCTCTGGCCTCACACCAAGGACACACACTACCATGACAGACACAAAGTCATGCTGAACAATCACACCATTACAGACCTTGCACACAGTCAGTGGCACACTCATTCCACCTCACATAGTTGGTATTGCAATGAGTACATGTGTGTGTGCATTGTGTCATAGGTAGGTAGTATGCTATTGGCCCTGTGCCTACGGCAGCATACTGTTAGCAATCTTCAACTAAATATGTATGTCCAGCCTTCACTAACAGTTGCAGTATGTCCCTTGCCCTATGCACATCTTCATATAAATATAGATACAGACTGCTAACACATATGAAGGGTTCACAGTATGTAGATTATTAGATTATGTACTTTACATTACCTTTGTTTCTGACTGCTGTTTTGAATGGCTTGCTGCTGACAGGCTTGCTGATGGTGTTTCCTTTTTATTATTTTTTTTTTTTTGGTCTCTCTCTCTTTGTCTCTCTCTCTCTCTCTGTCTCTGTCTCTCTCTCTCTCTCTCTCTCTCCCTCCAGTTGCTGCAATGATATTATTGCATGTGTGGACTGGGAGTTACAGGCTGCTTTTGTAGGTCTCTGCACATGTGAATGTGATGGCCTCTGCACCAATTGTTAGCCAGCATTTACTAATTGCATGCAACCTGCTGTGTGGTAATTGCAGTTCTCACTGTGATTTCAGGACAGTGCTATAAAATGTTAGGTTAGGCAGGCATAGCCCTTTCAGTTTTTCAAGGTGGTGACCATGCTGGTTTGCTGTGGACACTGTTCTGTGAGTGTAAAGGTTGGTATGTCTCTCATATATAAGGCTGTGTTGTAGGCACTGAAATGCATGTTGTACTGAAACCTGACTGTTGCTTCTTCCAGTTCATTCTTCTCAGTGTGTATGTTAACTGACACCTAATAATACTAATACTGTTTACATGGGAGTATGTGCTTTCCTGTTGGACTTGTGGATTAACTGGTATACAACAGTAGCTCTTGCAATTTGTTGCTATGGCTTCACTATTTAGCCTTTACATTCACTCCTTGAAGGCCTGCTAAGTGTCTTTACTGGAATGTGTTGCTATGGCTTTCCTATTTTCCATTTACATTCACTCCTTGTAATGCATGATATATTTCTTTCAGCAGCAATTCCTTATATGTTTGGTGTGGTTTGGTGGTACTGCATGCAGTCTGGTAAGGCCAAGGTGTGGGGTTTGACACCTACAAGGGTATCTTATTTTGCTGCTGAGCAGTAGTGGGGCCTTGTACTTTGTACTAACAGTTATGAATATCAGGCACATGCAGTGCGTGTAAACTGCTATACTGTCCTTATTTTATTAGATGGCTACATCCTTTGATATTTCTGAGTTGTACTCCTACATGAGGGTGTGCTTGTGGAAGCAATTGTACAGCTATTCACAGAGTATGTGACAGCAGACAGAATGATGTGCCTGTGAGTTTCCGACACTTGCAGCCCTCAGATACTCTCAGGTGTATATTTTAGCAGCCTCAGAGTATGGTACATATCAGTGGGATACACCCGTGATATATTTCAGATATTCTGCAGTTGTGACTGTGGGGTATTTTGAGCATATGTATTACTACACCATTTCTGACATGCAAGTAGTGTGTACTTTAACTAATTGAGAGTTACCATTACATGGGATTCCACACCTTTCTGCCTACTGTTAGTACATTTCATAGGGAGTCAGTGGGGCACAGTTAACATTTGTTTGCAAATCAGGAACATCCCTATAAATCAGTCACAGTTGCGAGGTCTGGCCTCTTACCTGTTCAAATATGGTGGTGTTTATCCTGCTCTTTTAGTGTGTGTGGTTTGCAAAGTGCTACTGTCACATTATTACCTACTAGCATGGCTATTTCTCTTATCGCACTAATGTAATGCAATTCCACAAGAATTGCTAGTAAAAATACAAGAAAAGCTTTGTGTAATAGCCTTCTTATATTCCCTTTACATCCAGTCCTATTATTTCATGATATATTGCTTTCAGCACAAAGTTCTTGTATATCAGTCATGGCTTAGTGGTAAGTCATACAGACTAGTGTTTCCAAGGTCCTAGGTTCGAGACTGACAGAGGAATTTTATTTTGCTGCTGAGCAGACTACAGGCCTTGTCATTCAGAGTGACTAAGGCACTTTTAAGCAGTTGTAAGCGGGTTAGCGCTGGTTTGCGCGGAGCTCACGCATGCACACTGTCGCTTAGCTTCGCACACACACGCTTAGCTAAGCGCACACCCGCTTACTACTGCTTAAAAGTGCTTACTCTCGCGCACACCCACTCTAATTTCTTTGAAAGAAATGAAAATGGGGAGATAGGAAAGTTGTGAAAAAGGGGGCACAAAGAGGGTAGGACAGTAGGAAAATAAGCTCGGGATTTGCAGGAAGGATGTAGGAAAGGCCCATAGCTGCCCATTTCTTTATCAGCAACAGCTGTGCATATGTGTGTAATTTGGTGTGAAATTTGAAACCTTCCACCCCTGAGAGAGGGGTGAGGACAACAAAATCTGTTGTACAGCCAATTGTAATTACTAGTTGACATGTCCAGCAGACATGTCTGCAAAATGGGCAGCTATGTATGGGGCGTAATTTTTTTGTGGGAACAGAGTGCCCTTTTTTTATTTTTTTTTCAGGTGAGAGTGGAATGTGAGATACAGGAAGTAGGTATATTTGGGGAGGTAGGTTGGGGAGGTTAACAGACAAGACAAACAGGACACATACAGGGGCAGAGTATGACACGTGGGGGGTGAACACAATTGACGGGGATGGATGTTTGGATATCGCGAGCCCATGAGCCCACAGATGGCAACAGTGGAACTGAGATCCCCACCCATGGGCAGTTGCCACTGCGCCTTCACTGCCCAGAATGGGGCTGTGCTGGGGGCTGTGTAGGATGGGCAGGCACACCTGTGAGTTGCGCCACCCATGCTTCAAGCTGGCATAGGGGTTCAAGCACAGAATGCCTGATCTCGCTACGCACCACAGACCGGACATTTTGGAGGGTGAGTGGATGTTCTCCACCAGCCACGCTTGCAGAGGGGGGAAGAGCCCCATCCCCTGCAGCGCTTCCACCCAAATGTGTCACAGGGCCACCGGAGGAGGTTCCAGCCTGGGCACTAGTGCCAGGTGCACTCGCCAGCTGAGGTGGGAGAGGTGGGTCCGCTGGAACCCGCCTTCCCTGTTGTCCTATGTTTAGCAATATTTTATGACATTTTGGGTTACTAACAAACAATACCATTCAAAATTATTTGTAACAGCATGCATCAGTATTCCCATTACCAAACACCCATGAATTCCAGACATTGAACAGCAAGCATAACACATGCATATTTTGAACAACAGTACACAGTCCAACAGCATGCAGGGTTGATTGATGGCAACAGGCCATCAGGTTTGGATATGTGAACAGGGCACATGCATCAACGTACATGCAAATATGTATGAACCAACAGGACAAATGTCCATGGGAATTAATTCTGTATACACATACCCAGTTTGGTGTGGAATGGCATTATTTGTGAAAATAGGGTAGGGTGAAGAAATATTTCATTAACAACTTCAACTACCTATACATATGCTGTACATTTCTAGTAGCTGCAGATATATATACCCTACAGGTCTTAGTACAGTTTCCTATATGTAACCTTAGGAATGTTGGTGATGGGAATGTTACTGCTACATTAATATACATTGCATTTTTATTCATCCACGTTCATATCTGGCTATGTTCAGGTACAGCATCCTGCTACATTTGATTTATATGGCTCTACAAAACTGTGGATGTTCAGTATTTCATACAACCATACTATCTCCATATTGCAAGGGTACAGCAACATATCCAAATTGTGGGACAGACACATTCCAGCTTCAGTACTTTATTACAAACATTTCAGTGTTTGGTTGTGGCTGTCTCATTCATTTCATTATGTACAGACTGCAGTATAACTTTATTCAAGACTTATTACAGCTTTCTTGGTCGATTCATACCTCTTTCTCACACTCTCACTTGTTTTATTTTTACAATTCAAGATGCTACTTAATTCTAGGCGTTATTAACATTTCTTACTTGGTTACAACAATCCTTTCCAACAGACTCACTTGTTTCACATGGCAGATTTTAAAAGGGGATGTATTTGACACATGTCTATCGTGTTTAGCTTGTTTACCAGCAATTTTCAGGCTGAAGCAAGTTATCTGATATTACAATACAGGTGGAAAATCTCTATTTCAGACTTGCTTAATTTTTATTTCTGGATTACAGGCTGCATCACTTATCTAATCATACAGTACTAGCAGAATCTTTCTTCTAGTGTTATTTGATCTTTATTAATATGTAACAACACTGAACTCTTTTACAAGCTGTCTCACTTATATTCTATAACAATTACAGCAAAATAATTACTAACCTGCCTGGTGGCGCAACCGCACCAGCCTATCACCATAGGCTCGCCGATTCGTGGAATGCACACCTGCAGCTGTAATATAAATGAAGGAATATTGGAACATACATATCCATAATATCAGCTAGGATAATATCTTACATACTTAATTACATGGATACTTACTCAGTAGTGGGGCATTGGGCATTTGCCGGGCCTCCTGGATCCAACGGTTCAGTTGGTCCTGCTTTCGTCTCTTCAGGTCCGCATGGTGGTGACGGACCTGTTCACCAGTCTTTGGTATGCCTGTGGCACTGGTGAGATCATGTGCCAACTGGTTCCATGCCTCTGCCTTGTACGCACCCCAGGGAACCTGGCCCTGCATGAGTTGAGCCTCATGATCGTGGACTAATAGCCAAACCATATATTTGGACTCCTCAACACCCCACCTCTGTGCACTGAAGCGACTGCCCTCTCCTACACCTGCCATCCTGACTGCAAATAGGTTCCACAATCAGTTATGCTGTGTATTCCCACCTATGGGGCTTATATATGCCGTTTTTCCCGCACTTATCTGTGATTGGCCATTTTGGAAATGTATCAGCTTAAGAAAACCTGCTTTGTCATGCATCTATTTCCATTCATTCCTATATATATGCTAATACTGCATTTCTCAGTACAACTGTCATGGCTTAGTGGTTCAGTACTTTGACTATGATGCACAGTATCCTGGGTTCGAGCCTGGGCATTGCTTTTTTTATTTTACTACTGTCTAGACAAGCTAGGAGGTGTGTCTGTGTAAAAGCAGCTTTGATACAGCTTGCTCAACGTTGCCCGCCGGTAAGCCGGTTGGCGCGCTGCGCAGCTCGGCGCAAACTGGTTACGCTAGTGAACGCGTTATTTGGCTGTGAGCACACATATTATGCTGTGTGAAATGTTGCTCAACTACAGGCACACAGTTTCAGCGTGTTAAAGCACTGCTCAACTCCGGGCACTCATATTACACCTGTTAAACCACTGCTCACCTGCGGGCAGTCATACTCAGCTTGTTAGAGCGCTGCTCAGCTATGGGCACTTATAAAATTTTTTTTTTTTTATTGTGTCAGATTTCTTCAAAAATACATGGCCCATTTCATTACATTTTACTTAAATTATAGTTTGTATATACATATATATATATATATATATATATATATATATATATATATATATATATATACATATATATATATACGTATATGTCAGGGGACTGTTTCGTGCTTATTTCACTTAAAATAGAAATTATGTTGTTGGGGCTCGAACCGTGACTACCTCCTCTTTGGCCAACGTCTCTACCACTACACTATTGCTACTTGGCTTAATTTGCATATTTAGATCTTATATGCTTTTCCAATGACTGCTAACTGTGGCTGAGCGAAGGGCACACCCGCGCAAACAAGCGCAATTACGGGCAAACATTTTTGAAATTATAAAAAAAAAAAATTAAACTGTTGATTTTTACGTTTTACATTACAGTTGGGTTTATAGTCTGTGGGGGCATGTGTGCTGTTGTGTTTCTTGTCATTTCTGCGGACTCGCTCGTGGAAGTTTACTTTCAGGACTCTGACTCTTCTGGGGGCGTGTCCCTTTGCAGAACTCGCTGTGCAGACACACCCCCTACTTTCCTACACAGACCGTGTTAGCCTAGGGTGTGATTCAGCATGCCCTCATGAATATGCATGGCATGCTGATGTCACACCGTTTAACTGCAGCCTCCGTGTAAGACATATTAACTCTTACACGGAGGTTTCGTGAATCCTGCCCCACAACTTTTAACGTCTTCAGAAATTATAGAAATAAAAAACTTAATTACATTATTTCTCAGAAAGTTTGTTTATTTTTCATGTGCATAGCTTGTACTATACTTACTTTATCATGAAATTTGGTATGTCACATATTTGATGCTGAGTCATTCTAGAGAGATTTTACAGTTTTATAGTTCAATTCAGCTCTTTACATTTACGGGCACACTTTTGCATGGACTAATTCCAAAGCAATGGTCATTAGTATTTTTTCATAGAGGACAGTTAATGCTTGATTCTGTGCACTAGTAAGAAGTGGGATAGGGAAGGAATTAGTCTCCCTGTCTGAAAAAAGAATATAGAGAAATACACCTTAAGCAAGGCAACATTATTTACAAGCTGACATTAGCTGATTTGCTGAACATTACAAACTGAGGATTCATTTTTGAAATAGTAGATGTTGTTCATCAGTATCACTGCTGTAATAGCCTTTAGTTAGATAGGTGATACCCTGACCAGGATGAAATGACCAGACAGTATTCTGAAGTCTCTCTCTACCCTTCACATCTGAATTCAGGCTGCTATAACTCGAGCTGCAAGGGGAGAAAACAGCAGTATGGTTGCCAAATATCCTCAGTAATTTCTTTCTATCCTTGAAAGAGCTCCTCCTGGGATTCACAGGTTTGAATGTCAGCTCCTCTCTTCCATTGCTGGCAGATATGTCCCCTTTGAGAAACCCTTACACACACATTTTTGGTATGTATTTTGACAAAAAAAGGAACTGGGTCTCTTTAAGAAAACCAGACTTCTTATGTGTTTATACTGGAAACATTTCATCTGATAGGATATTTTTAGCTAAGGTGGGTTATTTTTAGTTAAGGCATTTATTTGTGGTAAAAGTGTGCTGCTTTTATACCATTTGTGTTATTTTAGGGAAATTATATATTTTAGAGGAAAGTATGTAAATGCTTGTTTATACTTCATGACAGCTTACCTTTGGACTGGCTCCTTCAAACTGAACTTACCAGGGGAAAAGGTATTCCTGAGTATTTTAGGACAAAAGTGTTCTGTTTTTGCATTTACTTTTTAGAATTTGTGGGACATTTAGGTGTATGCAGTGCTTGTGAACACTTTAGTGACAACTTCCTTTCCAACTAACTCCTTTCAGCTCTGCTTACTCGTGAATAGGTTTCTGCCTCGGCAGGAACATGAAAACACTTACTGGTTCTTTGGTTCCTCCTCCTCCTGCTGCTGCTCCTAGGAAAAATAAAAGAACTAGGGAGCTCTTGCTGACAACACAGGCTTAATCAGTGCATCAACCGCTGGTGAGTGACTCTGTTGTGGCTATGACTTTTTCCTCTGACCACTCTTTGGTTTCCCAGGGACTATCTGATGTAGTTCCTACTGCTACCATGGCCCAAAGTTTAGCCATGTCCTCATGGCTGTTCCAGTATCCATTCCAGGCATGGGAGGACCACTTTCTTTAGTTATGACAGTTTCACCGGGAAGTTCTTCCAAGGGTAACGACTGAGGTAATAGACCTGTTTCATGGGTTAAAGTGCCATCCTTAAGTAAGTCTTCATCTATGGATGTCCCTAGGAAAAAGAAACAAAGAGTTAGACATAATTCTTCTGAAAATATATTTTTTTTAGGTATGGATGAATTAATTACTTTGACTAAAGGTTTATGGAATAGCAAAAAGACTTACCTAAAACACATAATTCCACAATGCCTGAAAATCCTTTATCATAGGTTCGTAGGTGATTACTATGCTAATGGTACATGCCTAGCCAGTAATACCCAGGATATGACAATATTATATCTTAGTTGCCCAGATAGGAGATAGGATAGTATCAGGGTAGTGGGTCTTTTGGTGTTGGAGCCCTGAGTCATTTTACAGACTGCCTCTGTCCTTAAGGGACGTAGCAGTACCCCAGGAGTGAATTTATGATTCCCCATCCATTTATCCAAATTTGTTTTGAAGAGAGTGAGGGACAGGCTTTGTTTTATGAAGATGGGAAGTTTATTCCCTAGACGAGGTAGCCTTTGGGATACGAATTTGTCTTACCAGCAAGATCTGTTAGTCACAAATAAGGTTCAGGTCCATGGAACACATAATCCTTGTATAATTTTTCTTGCGAACATGTAACACTTTCATCATGGCTGGATCAGAGAATGCCTTGTAGGTCAGGCATAAGTCAACTCTCAATAAACAATATGAGACAGAGTAAAGGGTTGGGGCTTTTAGTTGGTCTGCATAAGGTATGTGTCCTACACCTTGTATTTGTTTAGTGAGAAACCTCTGGGGCCATTCCTGTTGGTGTAAGTGCCTGGTTAGGTATGTGTAGAAGGGAACATTTTACTCAGTTATGGGCCTGATGAGGGCAAAGTAGAGTGGCAGTATGACTTCCTTTGAACTTGATACCATGCCTTGCTTATAAGTTCAGCAACAGAAAAGGGTTTCCTCACCACCATAGCTACCTGGTAGTAAAAGTTTAGGTTACTTTCTATCTGTGTTCCTAGGTCCCTCACCACTGAGTCTACTTTTAGGGTTGTGTTATCAATATTATAATTTGCAGTGATATCTGATTTACCAAAGGGTATGATTACACTTTTTTTAGCATTCAGTCTCAGACCATGGTTTTGGCATCAGTCTTTCATCATTTTTAGGATGCCAGCATCTTTTGAGGATTCGGTGTTTGCTGCCAGCTTACAGTCATCAGCAAACGTAGTGAGCCAGTGACCCCCAACCTTGACCTTCACTTTACAGAAGTATATACCAAACAAGTTTCTTATCAGTAGTGGATTTACCTATCCAGACAACATGTGTCCTGTCAGTGAGCCAGTTTGCTATCCATCTGACTGTGAAGGGGTTTATGCCTAACTCAGTAAATTTATCTATGATCCCCAAGTGCAGGATTGTGTTGAAAGCTTTGGCCAGGTCTAGATAAGCGGTGTGTACCTTTTTACCATCATCCATGAACCTGGTGACTTTCTTGAAGAAGTCCACTTGGATAAGCAGGCAAGACCTCCCTTTGACAAAGAGAAATTAGGTCTTCTCCAGTGCTTTGAGATGTCCTACATCATTATTGATCAGGTACATGATAATTCTCTGAATGGGCTTGCAGATAAAACTGGTCAAACTTATGGGTATGTAGTTCCCTGGGTCAGTTGATGGGCCCCCTTGTGCGGAAGGACAACTGTTGCAGTTCTCCATTCCTCTGAGACAACGTCCAGCAAGAGGCTGTGGTTAAAGAGGGTTTTTATTGACTCTGATAGATTCTCTTTTAAGCTATTTAAGAAGCATCCTGGAATGTTGTCAGGACCTATAGAGACTGTGCTTTTGGCTTTAGCAAGTGCAGTAAGGACTTGTTCCCTCATAATGACTGCTAGGGGATGGTTGCAGGTATTTCTTTAGGTGTGGTAGGATATGATTTGTGGGAGGTTTGAACTGAACTTGTCAGCCAAAAGGTTTGCTATAGTTTCAAGCTGGTTGTAAGTGGTGGTATTCATGATTAACAATGCACATTACTGAGCATCTCCCCGAGATTGCCAACATAATTAAAAAAAAAAAAAGCCTTATGGTAGTCTTTTACCTGGGAGGCTATCTTCACCTAGTAGTTTACTTTGGCAGATTTGACCCACTCTCTAATTTGTTTGTTTAGAATAATGAAAGTTTTTTTGTACTGTTTTGTCTGTTCCTTCTTGGCTTTGGAGAGGATTTTTTTCCTTTTGTTGAATAGCCTATTTATGCTAAGGGTCTACCGGGGTGGTTTAGTTTTGCCAGTAATCATAGGTTTGACTCGGACAGGTACTACCCCTCTATGCAGCTATGAATGTGGTACAGTGTTTTTGTGTACAGCTTAGAGTAGGCCTTATTGTCATCCAGGTTCATAGGGGCTTAGAAGTTTAATAAGCTATCACTTATTTGAGGTAATTGGATTTAGCAACAGGTTTTGAGCTTGATGGTGGTTCTAGGTTAGTTTTAATACTAAAGGTGATCATTTTGTGGTTAGGTCTTACCAGGGAGGAGTTGATGCACAGGAGGGAGCAGCAATCCCCCATTGTTCATGAGTGTAGGATATTTGTACCGCTGTTTGGGGACCTAACTAGCTGTTTCAGGGTGTTTGTTTTGACGAAGTCCAAAAACCTCTGAGCAAGTGAATTATGGGTTGTATAAGTTTCCCAGTTTATGGAGGGGTAGTTGAAGTCACCCATAAGTGTGGTATTAGGCTGAATGTTAAGAGAGTCTAGTAGGTTTAGGAAGGAGGTGTGGTTTTCCAGACTTATGTGAAGGGATCTGTAACTAGCAAGGATATGATAGGGGGTTGCACCTAGGTTAGTTGGGCATGGAGCAGCTCAGGCAAGTCATGTTGTTGGACCAGTCTAGCAGTGTACTTGTCCTTTATAAACACTGAGGCAACTCTTCCCTTTGTTTTTATCCTGAGCTGTCTTCCCTTTGTTTTATCTTGAGCTGAGGGGGATTGATATGTATGAAAGGCATCCTAACTTATGATAGCCTGGTTGCATTCCATGCATTTGAACCATATTTCTGTGACTGCACATATGTCTGCATTCTCCAAGGTGAGGAGTGCTTCCAGAGAGTGCATTTTTTATTTTAAACTCCTAACATTGAGCATCAGTACCTTAAGGTAGTTGTGAATGATTTTTGTTATGTTGAAGGATTTAGCAACTTGGGATGGCCTAAAAAAGGCAGTATGGAGATAGATAAAGTCTTTGCCAGTATCTGAAAGCCAAGTGGTGACAAGTGCAAACCATCACTGGCAAAGCATCTTGATTTGTCGACCATGTTTCCGCAGGGTGACAGATATTGGATCCCCTTGCTGTGACACCAGAAACTAAGCCAATTTTTTGCTGGTACTGTAGCATCATCATTGGTGAAGGCAGATGCTGATCACGGCTAGATTCATATCCACCTGAGACACATATTCAGAGCGTTCCATCATGTCTCTGTGCATATTTCCCAGTGAGGTATATCTTAGGTCATTTACTGCCACATGGACTATGACTGTGTAGTACTGGTACTTGTGGTTTAAAGACCTAAGTGCATGTGTGATCTGGCAAATCCTGGCTGCAGACAGACAGCTCACTGTGATCTTCTCCTTGTTTATCTTGGTAAGTGGGACATCAGTATGTCTTACATTTGAATCCCAAACAACTAGAATGTTTGTCTGTGTGGTGTGTTGCCTTATGGGATTGGAAGCTGGGCCACTATGATTTACACAGTTATGTGCTGTGTGAAGTGTTGTCTTTTTTGAGTGTGTGCAGGGTCTTCGAGAAATACTTTTGGAGGTTTGGGTATATTGCATGTGAGTCCGTGTGTTTGTTCCATTGTGTTGGTAGTGATTATTTTGGCAGCCTGGTTTGCATTTGTCATGTGTGTGTGTGAGAGCTTTGCCTGCAATGACATCCCTCACGCTCTTTGTTTGTTCTGAAATGAAATGGTTGTGAGTGCATATGAGGCAGTTACTAAGCTTCCTCAGGATGCCCATATCCACCAGGCCAGAAGCAGAGATGACAGGGAAGTGCCTATCCATTGTACCAGATCCTTAGTAGATAGGAAGGAGTGGGGAAGATTTACTTAAAGGTCTAAGAGAGAGAGTTTAGTAGTATACTATAAGATGACCTGCACGGATGCTGCCCTCTGCACAATCTGACAGCTCTTTCAAGCAGCTATGAACAGTGGGAGACTATGGAGAGCATTTCCTATTTTACACTGAAGAGGTTTGCTTATGTACAAGGGACAGGTAACCGCATTTGTGTGATGTGCAAACATGAGGTTTTTATACCAGCAGGACAAAAGACTTTTATACAGTTAACCCTCAGGTCAATCAGATAAACACACAATAAGCCTTCCATCAGAACTTCCCAACTTGGATGTGTTGATTCATTCCTTTGCTCTCACCAAGGTGCAGAATAAGACCCTCTTAATGTAAATTGTGCCAGTTTTGAGCTCAAGTGCAGTAACAAATGCTTTACAACAAAAGGCGGAACTCCTGCAGTATCAAGAATCCTTGGAAATAAGTTCTCAGACTTCTTCAAACACAGAAAAAAAATGTACAACTTAGAAATATTTTAGCAAACTAAGAACAGCTTCTGCAGTATCAGAGGAGGTTAGCAGATGTCAGAATTCTGTTACAATGACCTAAGAGCAGTACATCTGCAAACAGATGGTGTTTCTTTAACAAGTGCAGGCTGAGAACAGTGATTAATCATACAAATCAATAAATGCAGCACAGAAGTGTTAAATAGCACTGACATAGTTAGTGCAAGTGCAAAAAAAAAAAAAAATACTTATATCAGCTTTGTAGGTCCACAGATGGTTTTAGGTGCAAACCAAGGTCTTGTACTCACAGATGTCTAAGTCAAGCACAGCGAAGTTTTGAATAAATATGAGCACAGTCTGGAAATAACTTCACACACATCTGCAAATTATTGTAATAAGGATTATGACAGTACTTTGTCTCTATTTTCTGTACATCACTGATTCTGAATCTGAGGAGAGTGATTGCTTATTTTCTTCTGTAGTGGAATTTTCTTTTGCTGAGACTGTGTCCAGAATGAAGAATTAATTTCATTCGAACCGGTGGGTATTCCATAATCTGTAATATGTTATGACATGTTGCAAGTGGATATGCCGCATTCTACTCTTATTCCTCCTGCTATGACAGTCTTGGTGGATACTTTTGACTTAGCCTGAAATAATCCTTAAAATCAATCTTCAGTTTCTAAAAAGACAGACAGACTTTATAAAGTTTGTCAGTCTATCAAACATTTTTTTTCATCTTTGATCTGTCCCAACAGCTATTTCTATTACTTTTCCAACTGTTAATGCTTTTTTTGGTCAATACTAATCCTTCTCCTTCTGACAAGGATGGCAAAGGGTAAAGCCTTTTTGGAAAGATAATTTTTCTTCTTCTTCTACTTTAACTTTCAGGATTTTGATCTACCAGGCTCAGATGTTGAAGTACATGCTGGCTTCTGTTGGCAGTTTGATGAGTTTTCTGTACCTTTGCCTTTAGAAGGTAGGTCCTTTCTAAATCATGTTATTGCTACTCATTCTCAACTGTCAAAACACTCTTTAAAGGGGTCCCTTTCAAAGCATAGAAATTTCACAACATCGAACCTCTGATCATTGAAGACCAGAGGATCAAAGTTGTGAAATATCGAACCTAAAAAAAAATCTAAAACGTAAAAACTTCTTATTTCATGTTCTTTTCCCCCTGCACCCCCCACACCCTCTGCTACTTAAATATACTAACTCTGAGGTCACACTACAGTGAAGAGAACAGTAAATTTCCCGTTCCATACTGTACGTCGATCTCCATTCACAATGTTCAGTATTTCACAACTTCGGTCATCTGGTCTTCACAGATCAGTGATTCAATGTTGTGAAATTTCGATCCTTTGAAGGGGGCCCCTTTAAAGAGTGTGTATGATTCTCCTGACTCTGTGTCTGGGGCTGTATCTACTGCTACTTTGACGAGATGTGACTCTGTGTCCAGTACTGCAGCTACTGCTACTGTGATGAGATATTTTGCTAGGGTAAGTAATTAGAAGTCTTCAGAGGAGGTTAAATCTGAGATTTTGAATTCTCCTTTGGATAAGGAGGTTTTGAACAATTTGATGAAAGAGGCAGATTGATTCAAGTGGTTGCTAGACTTTTTCAGCTCTGCTTTCGTTTTTTTTCAAAAAGCAAAACAAACAGACATGACAAGCTTCTGGTAAGCAGGGCTCTAAGGAAAAGTAGCAGAAGAGATCCAATAAAAGCAGGGGTCCTTTCTGAAAAAGGGACAGTCCTCCACTTCAGAAGGACTATAACAACATTATCCTCCCTCCCCTTTTCTGCCTTTCATTAACTCTGTCCTGGAGACTGGTTCTACGTCTTCCTCTTTTGAACTATATTGTCTCAGACAAATGGGCTCAGTGAGTAGTTCAGATAGGTTACAGATGGCACTAGGAAGACCTACCCTCTTTTGAATGTACTACTCCTTATCCACCAAACAAGACACAACTGTTTCCTCGGGCTCTAAATCATCCACATTCCTTAAGGTTCATAAAATCCATTCCCCTAAATCATAGGATAGGAATTATTTTCAAGAATGTTTATGGTGCCAAAGAAGGATACAACCTGGAGACCATTTCTCAACCTTTCCTTTTTAAACTTGTTCGTAAAAGTGTCAAAGTTCAAGATGTTGACTTTATAAGGCATGTTTCCTCTCCTCTTCTGAGGCTTTTGGTAAGTATAAGCCTGAAAGATATTTGTCATCATATTCCCATTTTCACAGAGTTGAGAGCTTTCCTCAGATTTTCTGTGCCAGGGTTACATTATCAATTCAGTTCATTGCCCCTTGGTTTATCTCCAAGAGTTGTTTACGCAGGGGCCAGCTACAGGAACAGCTCATTGAAAGCTACAGGGCATTCACATTTTTATTTATTTAGATAATCTGCTTATCTTTACATACCCCAGGATTCAACTGACTGTACACATTTCTGAGTGAACAGACAACACAGACATACAGTGGATATAAAAAGTGTACACACCCCTCTTAAAATGCCACGTTTTTGTGATATAAAAATGAGACCACAATAAATCATTTCAAAACTTTCCTCACCTTTAATGTGACCTATAACCTGTACAATTCAATTGAAAAACAAACAAATTTGTCACGGGAAAAATATAAAAAATAAAAAATGTACAATAGGCTGGTTGCATAGGTGTGCACACCCTTAAACTAATACCTTGTTGAAGCACCTTTTGATTTAATTACAGCATTTAGTATTCTTGCGTAAGAGTCTATCAGCATGGCACATCTTGACTTGGCAATATTTGCCCACTCTTCCTTGCAAAAGCACTCCAAATCTGTCAGATTGCGAGGGCATTTCTTGTGCACAGCCCTCTTCAGGTCACCCCACAGATTTTCTATTGGAATTAGGTCTGAGCACTGGCTGGGCCATTCCAAAACTTTAATTTTCTTCTGATGAAGCCATTCTTTTGTTGATTTGTATGTATGCTTGGGGTCGTTGTCATGTTGAAAGGTGAAATTCCTCCTCAGCTTTCTAGCAGACACCTGAAGGGTTTGGACCAAAAGTGACTGGTATTTGGAACTGTTCGTAATTCCCTCCACCTTGACTAAAGCCCCAGTTCCAGCTGAAGAAAAGCAACCCTAAAGCATGATATTGCCACCACCATGCTTCACCATGAGGATGGTGTTCTTTTGTTGATGTGAAGTGTTGTTTTTGCGCCAAATGTATCTTTTGGAATTGTGGCCAAAAAGTTCAACCTTGGTCTCATCAGACCATAACACATTTTCCCACATGGTTTTGCGAGACTTGATATATCATTTTGCAAATTTTACCCGGGCCTGGATATTTTTCTGTGTAAGAAAAGGCTTCTGTCTTGACCCCCTACCGCATAGTCCAGACATATGGAGACTACGGGAGATTGTTGTCACATGTAGTACACAGACTAAGTAAACAAAAACCAGGACTAGCTGTTTTAGGCACAACAGACACACACTTTATTGCATTAGTGCTTTCGGAAAATTCAATGACTTTCCTTCTTCAGACAACAGCATATGCTTACCAACTTCAATAAATACCAAGTCTTAATACATAAATTAAACAATCAAATGATTAGGAACAGTCTAATCATTCTTTAAAGGTAAACCAATTAAAATAATACTAGTCAGAAGCTTAAGGATAAAACACTACCCATAAAGCAGAACGTTATAAAAAAGCACAAACCATTTGTACTACAATAAAATTAAGGTTAAAAAGTACCAAGGATACCAACACTAACAACATTGCTAAATAGCAAGGAACAAGTACATCAAAATGTAAAAGATGGAATTTAACTTAATCTAAACCTTTCAAAAAGGTGGGCAAAAAATTAGACTAAATGTAAAACTAAATATAAAAATATAAAAAGGGGGCCACCACAAGCATATTTTTAAAACTACCTTTTCAAAGCCAACTTTTTGAGACAACATTTAATGGACACGGTCTCATTGAGACCAGGCATTAAATAAGATGCAGTCAGAATCTGCCATCTTAATTCTTCAATTTCAAGGTTAATCTGCCAAGGCCCACCTCTATCATCCTTATTAGTTTGGGTGAGAACTGAAAACTTAAAGGAATGGCCAGGGTGATCATTAACGTGCCTAGCTAGAGCATTCATAAGGTCACGTTTAGTGATTGCATAATAGTGCTCATATATGCGTTGCTTGAGCTTTCGCTCGGTTTTACCGATGTAAAAGGCGTTGCAATCCTGGCATAGAGCACAATAAACTACTCCCATTGAGTCACAAGAAAAGTGACCTTGAATTTTAAACTGAACTCCCCTAATGTTAACCTGATAGGCTAGATTCAGGTGTTTACATTGGTGACAACACCCACATCTTACCATTCCTTTGGGCCTAAAACTCTTACTTTTATTAGTGTATTGGAGTAAAGATTTCAAATTCGACCCCCGTCTAAAAGTAATAGTGGGTTGATCACCTAAAAGCTTGGCTAAAAATGGGTCTTCCATTAGTAGAGCCCAATTTTTCCCCAAGGTAGCCCTAATAAAGGAATGATCAAGATTGTAGGTACAGAAGAACCTAATAACATTTTTATTTTCATTTCTTGGGTCCTCCAATGGGCTAACTAGTTCTTCCAATTCGGACCCTTCCGACCCAAAGACTAGCAATAGAGGTTTATAAAAAACGTTTTGCCATTTATTAATAACCTCCATCTCTAAAGATTGCACAAGTGGCAAGGGATATCCCCTCCTTATAAACATTCCTTCCAACAGTTTACATTCTTTCAAGAAATCGGCTTCCTCAGAAACCATCCTAGCAGCTCTAACAAGCTGCCCCTTAACGACCCCTCTCTTTTGGTGGTAGGGGTGACAACTTGAAAAATGGAGAAAGGCATTGGAGTAGGTGGGTTTCCTAAAAATCTGGCTTATAAACTTCTTATTTACATAATCCTTTTGGATACTAATGTCAAGGAAGCTGATGGAATCCAACCCAATGTTATAAGTAAACTCCAAAAAGTCAGTTAAACTAGAAATGGACATAATAAAATCCGCAATAACATCCTGTGGTCCTTTCCAAAGGAAAAACATGTCGTCCCGGTACCTGGTGTACCAGGCGACATTTTGCTTAAAAAGCGGGTCCTCAAATAACTTTGTGGTCTCCCATTGAGCCATAACACAGTTGGCAAAACTGCCACCACAGGGGGAACCCATTGCTACCCCTGATTTCTGAACAAAAAGATCTCCTTCGAAAATCATAAAGTTATTAGTGAGAACCAATTCCAGTAGTGTTTCAACAACGTAAATGGTATTGTTGTTAACATTTCTAGTATACAGGAAATCCCTAACCCACTCCAAGCCTAAGTTGTGAGGGATCACTGTATAGAGGTCCCTCACATCGACAGTCAAAAAGATGTAATCATCTCTAAACAAGAAACTACTAAACGCCCTTAAGAAGCCCCAAGAATCTTTACAGATTTGACCTTCTTTTTCGATAAGGGGCTTTAAAATGCTGTCGATGTATTTAGCACACCCATACGTGATAGACCCTCGCCCATCCACAATTGGTCTAAAAGGGGAGTCGGAAAGGCGTTTATGGATCTTAGGAATCCCAAAGAAAGAAGCTATTCTAGGAGCTGGCATGGAAAGAAATGCAAATAAATCAACATCAATAGCAGCTTCTATAAACAAGTCATCCAAGACCTGTTTAATTTTAGCATATGCAATGTTCAATTCATTACGGCTAATCTTTTGGTAGGCCGGATTTTCTAAATGCAGTAACATAGATGAAACATAAGTGCTATGATCCATACAGACTAACCCACCCCCTTTATCTGGCTTCATCATTCTTATTTTACAATCCCTAAGAAGTAGTTTCGTACAGAGGAACAATAAGTAATCAAAAGAGTTTATAGTACCTGCCAAGGAAGTGTCCTGGTCTCTTTGAGGAGACCGTATTCCTCCTACGTTGTCATCACCGAAAAAATCATGGTTGTTTAAAAACCTTCCTAAATTAGGAGCTAGACCACCAATGCCTTCCATTGGAAGCCCTGCAGCACTCTCATCCAGCACTCTAGGCAGCTCTATAAACTCTTTTGATTACTTATTGTTCCGCTGTAGGAAACTACAGCTAGAGATTTCATACCTTGAGGAGTGTTTGAATAAACAGATTGTGCCTAAGGGCCTGAGACAATGGAGATATCCTGTTGGGCTTGTTAACCAGTCCGACTTTCACATTGAATTGATTAATTTATTTAATACACAGGCTTTTGAGTTTATGAGACTGTTAATCCAGGAATATAAAACTCAAGTGACTAATTACACTAAAGAATTGGAGGTTATGGAACATGTTATTCTTAGCAATTGCGATTTCCCCCGGTATAAATTTGAATATCTTAGAATTTTTAATAGTATTGATGCTACCATTCGCAAATTGGCAGCGGGGAAGAAAAAGAAAATTGCTAGGGACGTTCAGCAATTTAACTCCAAAACTGCCTACCCCCCTCCCCCATTTGTGAACCTTGTTAATCAAAATAGAACACTTCATAATATTGATGAGGCCTCTGATGGGGGAGAATCTCAAGGAGAATATAACAACTTCCAGGGTCAGGATCAAGGGCTAAGGCGGAGTGAAAGAATAAGGAGTAATCTTAACAACCACCAGCTGAACAATGGTGTAGGTGGTCATACTAATGGCCCTGATGCCATTCGTGGTCATAATAATGCCTCTAATGTTACCCCTGATCAGCAAGAGGGGTACGCTACCCCTGGTATGATCCAACAGGGTTTTCGGGGTCAGGAGACCCATCAGGTCAATCAACCGAGAAACACGAACCAGCAGGGGCGGTCTCGGAAACGGAAGAATCAGAGGAGGAGGTAGCTCAACAGAGTTATCTGAACCCAACTGTTCAGGTTAATGAAACTGGTGACTTATTTTTATATAACTACACTGATTTTGTGTTTCCAAAGGAGATGATTGAGTTTTTTTCTTTGGGACTAACATTTGTCCCAGACTCTGGCCTAAACTTGGTCAACACAATTATAGATCTTAAAATGTTTGTTCGAAAGCTTAATCTTACTTCTCTTTTGGGAGTAAATTAATCAGTCCAGGAGGTTCTACGGGTTTCTAGCACTTAAAACCCACCCTTGCACCCGGTTCTTTCAGCATATGAAAAAATTTGTGAATTGGATTTCCGCACCTTCCATCAGAAAGGGTCCAGAATGAAGAAAGGAGGGTTTAATATAAAGGACAATGAACGGGACTTTATCAGGCTTCTTAGGGATTGTAAAATAAGAATGATGAAGCCAGATAAAGGGGGTGGGTTAGTCTGTATGGATCATAGCACTTATGTTTCATCTATGTTACTGCATTTAGAAAATCCGGCCTACCAAAAGATTAGCCGTAATGAATTGAACATTGCATATGCTAAAATTAAACAGGTCTTGGATGACTTGTTTATAGAAGCTGCTATTGATGTTGATTTATTTGCATTTCTTTCCATGCCAGCTCCTAGAATAGCTTCTTTCTTTGGGATTCCTAAGATCCATAAACGTCTTTCCGACCCCCCTTTTAGACCAATTGTGGATGGGCGAGAGTCTATCACGTATAGGTGTGCCAAATACATCGACAGCATTTTAAAGCCCCTTATCGAAAAAGAAGGTCAAATCTGTAAAGATTCTTGGGGCTTCTTAAGGGCGTTTAGTAGTTTCTTGTTTAGAGATGATTACATCTTTTTGACTGTCGATGTGAGGGACCTCTATACAGTGATACCTCACAACTTAGGCTTGGAGTGGGTTAGGGATTTCCTGTATACTAGAAATGTTAACAACAATACCATTTATGTTTTTGAAACACTACTGGAATTGGTTCTCACTAATAACTTTATGATTTTCGAAGGAGATCTTTTTGTTCAGAAATCAGGGGTAGCAATGGGCTCCCCCTGTGGTGGCAGTTTTGCCAACTGTGTTATGGCTCAATGGGAGACCACAAAGTTATTTGAGGACCCGCTTTTTAAGCAAAATGTCGCCTGGTACACCAGGTACCAGGACGACATGTTTTTCCTTTGGAAAGGACCACAGGATGCTATTGCGGATTTTATTATGTCCATTTCTAGTTTAACTGACTTTTTGGAGTTTACTTATAACATTGGGTTGGATTCCATCAGCTTCCTTGACATTAGTATCCAAAAGGATTATGTAAATAAGAAGTTTAAAAGCCACATTTTTAGGAAACCCACCTACTCCAATGCCTTTCTCCATTTTTCAAGTTGTCACCCCTACCACCAAAAGAGGGGGGTCGTTAAGGGGCAGCTTGTTAGAGCTGCTAGGATGGTTTCTGAGGAAGCCGATTTCTTGAAAGAATGTAAACTGTTGGAAGGAATGTTTATAAGGAGGGGATATCCCTTGTCACTTGTGCAATCTTTAGAGATGGAGGTTATTAATAAACGGCAAAACGGTTTTTATAAACCTCTATTGCTAGTCTTTGGGTCGGAAGGGTCCGAATTGGAAGAACTAGTTAGCCCATTGGAGGACCCAAGAAATGAAAATAAAAATGTTATTAGGTTCTTCTGTACTTACAATCTTGATCATTCCTTTATTAGGGCTACCTTGGGGAAAAATTGGGCTCTACTAATGGAAGACCCATTTTTAGCCAAGCTTTTAGGTGATCAACCCACTATTACTTTTAGACGGGGGTCGAATTTGAAATCTTTACTCCAATACACTAATAAAAGTAAGAGTTTTAGGCCCAAAGGAATGGTAAGATGTGGGTGTTGTCACCAATGTAAACACCTGAATCTAGCCTATCAGGTTAACATTAGGGGAGTTCAGTTTAAAATTCAAGGTCACTTTTCTTGTGACTCAATGGGAGTAGTTTATTGTGCTCTATGCCAGGATTGCAACGCCTTTTACATCGGTAAAACCGGCAGCTCAAGCAACACATATATGAGCACTATTATGCAATCACTAAACGTGACCTTATGAATGCTCTAGCTAGGCACGTTAATGATCACCCTGGCCATTCCTTTAAGTTTTCAGTTCTCACCCAAACTAATAAGGATGATAGAGGTGGGCCTTGGCAGATTAACCTTGAAATTGAAGAATTAAGATGGCAGATTCTGACTGCATCTTATTTAATGCCTGGTCTCAATGAGACCGTGTCCATTAAATGTTGTCTCAAAAAGTTGGCTTTGAAAAGGTAGTTTTAAAAATATGCTTGTGGTGGCCCCCTTTTTATATTTTTATATTTAGTTTTACATTTAGTCTAATTTTTTGCCCACCTTTTTGAAAGGTTTAGATTAAGTTAAATTCCATCTTTTACATTTTGATGTACTTGTTCCTTGCTATTTAGCAATGTTGTTAGTGTTGGTATCCTTGGTACTTTTTAATCTTAATTTTATTGTAGTACAAATGGTTTGTGCTTTTTTATAACGTTCTGCTTTATGGGTAGTGTGTTATCCTTAAGCTTCTGACTAGTATTATTTTAATTGGTTTACCTTTAAGGAATGATTAGACTGTTCCTAATCATTTGATTGTTTAATTTATGTATTAAGACTTGGTATTTATTGAAGCTGGTAAGCATATGCTGTTGTCTGAAGAAGGAAAATCATTGAATTTTCCGAAAGCGCTAATGCAATAAAGTGTGTGTCTGTTGTGCCTAAAACAGCTAGTCCTGGTTTTCGTTTACTTAGTCTGTTTGCATCGTGCCTTTTGTTTGTTTGTACATGTAGTACACACCCAGTACTTGCCAGAAATTCCTGCGGCTTGTTCAGTGTTGCTGTAGGTCTCTTTGCAGCTTCCCTGACCAGTTTTTGTCTTGTCTTTTCAACAATTTTGGAGGGACGTCCAGTTCTTTTCAATGTCTCTGTAGTCCCATATTTTCTCCACTTTTTGATGACTGTCTTCACTGTGTTCCATGGTTTATCCAATGCTGCGGACAATTTTTTGTACCCTTCTCCTGACTGATTCCTTTCAACAATGAAATCCCTTTGATACTTTGTAAGTTCTCTGTGAACCATGGCTTTTGCTGTAGCAGGCAACTGAGAAAATGTCAGTAAAATCCTACTAGGGCAGCTGAACTTTATTTGGGGTTAATCAGAGTCTCTTTAATTGATGGCAGGTGTCTACCCAAGAAGAATGAATGCTGTAATTAAATCAAAAGGTGCTTCAACAAAATATTAGTTTAAGGGTGTGCACACTTATGCAACCAGCATATTGTATGTTTTTTATTATTTAGGGGTTTTTTTCTACTAACAGATTTGTTTGTTTTTCAATTGACTTGTACAGGTTATAGGTCACATTACAGGTGGGAAAAGTTTTGAAATGATTTAATGTGGTCTCATTTTTTTATATCACAAAAATCACAAAAACCTGGCATTTTAACAGGGGTCTGTACACTTTTTATATCCACTGCAACTCGTACCTTCTTCCATGTAATTTTAGTTTTCCTACTGATATTCTTGCAGCTTTAAATATTGACAGGGATTCATAAAGTCTGAATATGTAAACATTATACATATTCGCTTGTGCATGTTTTTTGAGCTTGTAGCCCACTCGTATATGAAAAATATTCTTTATTGTACACTGGAATCACTGAATGGTTAAAAATTGTATTCCCTGCGTGCAGAAAAAACAAGATTTTTTTTATTCGGTTCAATTATATGTTTGATTATTTGAACAGTTTGATTACCCAAACTATCCTAGGTCCCAGTTAGTTAGGATAATTGACTCTGTTCTGTATTCTTTTTTATTTTGAAAAAAGGGTGTCGTCCCTTTAAGTCATTACAGCCTACTGACTCCTTCAAGTGTCTCTGCAGTTACATTCTACTGATGCCTCTAGGTTTCAAATATTGTTTGTTCATATTTGCATTAATAATTCCAAAACCATGCTACATACAAGGTATTAGAAGAGATCACCTTAAAGCTTGCACAGTGGGTAACACAACTGTATTGGTATTTGACCTCTGTCTGATGCACCTGAAGAGATATTGAATGTTATCTGTATACCGCATATTGATATTGTAATAATTTTCATATTTCTTTAATTATCTCGGCAACTCTCTTAGTTTCATGTGAAAGCTCGCAGTTTTATGAAGAAAATGCTGCCAGCAGTTTGTATATTGTTTGAATGGTTTTTGAGATTTTGTAACCTGTTTATACAACATTACAAACCTCATAATATACTATGTATATTGTTGTGTATAGAATCCATTTTAAGACTTAGAATTAAATTAATGCAACCACTGTAAAGATTACCTTGTGCTGGACAGTTTGCCATTTATACTTTGCTAGTAACACATATGATTCTAGAGATGTAAACATTTGTTGGAACTGTGAGTTGATAATTTCATTTTTTAAAGGTTCAGCCCAAAACCATTGGAACTTATTGTACAGATGTCAAAAGAGCTCCATTAGAGGGAATGAGTTAAAAAGTCAATATTTCTTAATTACCATCTGTTTCCTCTGCTGTTGTGAAGTCTTTAATCAGAAGTAAACTGTGACATTTTTTTATAAATGTTTAATGTGAGACAGTGCTCTGTTTGGGCAGAGGCAACTGCAGGGTATGTATGTAGATATACACGTGTGTGTGTGTGCATGACTCTGCGTGTGTGTGTGCGTGTGTGTGTGTGTGTGTGTGTGTGTGTGTGTGTATATATATATATATATTTATATTTATATATATTTATATATATATATATATATATATATATGTGTGTGTGTGCGTGTGTGTGTGCGTATATATATATATATATATATATATATATATATATATATATATATATATGTGTGTGTGTGTGTGTGTGTTTTTATATGTGTGCAGTTATATGCAAGCACACATAGGTCTGATACATTTAATCTAGATACACGTGTGTTCAAATCACAAATGGTTGAATACATTTTTTTAAATACACATATCATCGACTGCACATTTCACTGAATCACATTTCATAGAAAAGTGTCAAAGGGTATAGTTATTCACTGCTGGTGTGGTTTACAATCGTGGGACAGTAAGAGTTACAAGTTAATGTACTGAAGAGCATTATTTATACCTTGCAAATGCCCACCATCATATGATTCAGTTTGTGTGGTGTTTTCTCTCTTCTTTGCAAATGTGTGACATCATAGTTAGAGTAGTCAAGTAAGGGAGTGTGGGGGTGGGGCTCATCTCCATGTAACACAGTTTTTAAAGAGTATGCCAAATATTTCACATTTTTTATGAAATATGATTCTGTGAAATTTAACAAAATATGTTTTTGATGAACTTTATTAAATGATTAGTGATTCAACCAAATATGCATTCAGGGAAATGTAACACACTCATGTGCAAGTGTATGCACACACACACACACACACACACACACACACACACACACACACACACACACACACACACACACACACACACACACACGTGTTTTTGTGTATGTGTATAGATATAGGTGCATACACAAGCAATAAGACAGAGACAGTGCCACATATATCACAATTTTATAGACACTTTGTTAATTTCAGTGCATTTAACCTTCTGTATGCATCATCTCAGGGGAATAATAATTTTTTGTTGCTGTGACTCTCCTAATCTGCTGACATCCACATTTCCTGCAGCTCTTTCCCCTTGATCTCTGTGCCCACCCAGAGCTGGCTACATCCAATACCCCACCAGGTGCCCCAGCTATAACCCTTCACTGGGTGGATCCAAAGATACCTCGAGGAGTTGACGTCATACTAACTTGATATTTGGCCTTGAGACCAAAGGAACTAACAGAGAGTTAAGTACACTCTCCTGGGATTCATGATTCATGCCATCGCCTGACATTAATCCTAAATATGGAAGCAGCTATTGCGATGAAGTCAAGATATCATCACCATCTAGTGCATATGCTGAAATGTGCAAGGCTTCTGGTCTCCACCAGAGGACACCCAGTCATTGTTTTTCTCAATTCTTTCCTCTGGATAAGAAAGCTAGCTGTCAACTATAGAGAGATAGCTGTCAACTATTTCATCTTATGCACTGTCCCTGCCAACTGTACCTGCGGCTCAAGTCCACTCAAGTGAATTCCCCATCTTGGATCAGTTGAGGTGCAGCAGTATTCCTGCCAATGTGCCCTAGGCCCTGCATATGGAAAATAATGAATTCTGTTAACTTTTGGTAGGGTTGTTCCACATATTTCTTCTGTTTAATTTTTGTGTTACATTTGAGTGACCAAAATGCTACTCCAAGGAAGAATGGGGCAAGAATCAAAGTATCAACATGTACACTAGGCCACCATTATAAGCACTATTTAGTTTCCATAAATAGACACTCTCTTATTCTTTCATTTTCTGATATCTGTTTGATCTTATTCAAGTATTTTCATAGGTTCATAGATTAGCACTAGGTGAGCTGCCCTTGTGGATCATTTTAAGCCAAGCCAATTATCCCATGTGAGAATCAAACTCTGCACCTTACATCCGTAGCTGTACCCTGCTAATCATTATGTGACAAGCAGAGCTTCTCTTGAGTGGAACAAAGGACAGGTATACACACTTGCTCACACACTGCAAATGCGTCTATGAGCAATCTGGAGAACTGCCAATTCATTTCCAGTATGTCTTTGGAATTTAGGATGAAATAGCAGCTCCTTGAGAACAGTCGTACAAAGAGAATACATTCATAATCTGCAGTGAAGGCACTTTAGCTTAGAAGCAAACTGGATAACTGAGTATAGTGAGATAACAATGCTAACTGATGCACCACAATGCCACCCAGAAATAAATAGGTCATATTTCACTATGGTTCTGCAATGTGGTAAGCCATCTGTATGATCATGTGGGAACTGTACCTACTCTCCCCTGTTTCTAATGCATTCTGTCATGTCTCAGATGTTGATTATCTTTGGAAATGGAGAAATATTTGATTTTATAGAAAAACAAGTATTTTATTTCCTCTAAGGTTTTGTGACCTTTGAGATGGAATACATAATTAGAGGAGACAAGAGGGTGAGCAGCCATTCATAAGAGAACATGGAGCTTAGACTCAGCAAAAATATAGACATAATTCACATACTTTCATGTCTCTTATCTGTGGTAGTGGCTTTCACTTTATACTTGAATCATTTATATATGCATTTTGAAAATGTGCTGATTTAGTCAGATCACTCTGGAAGTTTTAAACAGCTATTCAGATGAACTGATAAAACTGCAAAAATCAGAGGTTGAAATGAAAAAAAGGCTAGCTGAATATGAAACTGCCACAAGAGGAGCTGTTTCAAAAAATGGTAGAGTTAGAGGAAAATGCACGCAGAGAAAACCCAATATTTTCTGCTACTTCGGAGAAACTGGAAGGAGCAGTCTGTATTAACTTTAGGAAAGCACAAATAAGTAATTGGACTAGTATTTCACAGCAGAATTTGATAATTTAAAGGCCACATCATGTGCATGCTCCAAACCTGGTTGTGGGAAAGTAGCCAAGACCTGTATTACTTAAGTTGCAGTCATACCAGCAGAAAGAGTTGATCCTGATAAAAGTTTGGCAGAAGGGCAAAGTATTAAAAATTGGAGAAAGTAGAGTGTTTGTGGAGAATGATTATTTACTGTAGTAGCATTTGTGTTGAAGGTATCACAGCAATCAGGAAATGTGGAGATTCAGGTCTGAGATTCAAGCTCCTGTACCCAGCTGTATTCAGAATGTTTTTTTCTGGAAGATCAAAGTTGTTTTTGTGATGGAGAACAGGTTAAAGAAGCAATATAAAAATCCAACAAAAAGTAAGCCATCAAATACAGGGGGACTCTATTTCTCATTATTCTGATAATAAAGCTCATAGAGAAACTTTGCCAGTGAAACCTTTTCACCTGTTCCAAAGAAAAATGCTTGAGAGACAGAAAAAGTACAGGAGTGGACTAGAAAAGTTGGGAGTACTTTAGACTTGAACTAGACATTGGGGTTGGGAGATGGAGATGAACAGAAAGAAGACCAGCAACACTGAAATTAGTAAATAAATGTGTGACTATAAAGTGTCAGTCATATTTGTGAAAGATGGCTGTATTAGAAAAAAAAGTGACTGAGAAAGATTGGACTTTTGTTGACTTTGTTAAACTTCTTGGGGGACTAACAGGCATATACCCCATGTCATGTCATTAATGTTTGGAATGACACTAAAAGAAAAAGTAACTGTAAGAAAAACAAGATTTATTTTTAACAATATTTGTATAAAACATTTCTTGATATAAATTGAATGTTATGTAGTAAAGCATTTTCATTGATTGTTGTGTGTGATAAAGATACTAAAGTTAGTAAGAACGTGTGTGCTCGCTCTTTGTTAATTTTAAGAAATGTAGGCATTGCAATGTAAAAAGAGAGGAAAGGGTAGAGAAAAGCACATTTAAGTTAATAAGCTATAGTTTGGGGCTGTTGGGGTGGATGATGGGGTGTAAAAGTGCTCTGATTATAATACATGTAGAGCTGAAATATTTTATTTTACTTTTGCAGAAGTGAATGTCTGGATTAATGCCCTTGGATTTATCTAATAGCAAGTGTTTCTGTAAGCGAGTGGACTTAAAGACAAACACCATGGTGAATGTAATGAATTTTCTTTTAGCAGATAAATGTTTTGTGTCAGTTGGGAAGTCTGCAGCTGTAGCTGAGGGTAGCTGTGCACTCTGATCTTATATATCCATGGAAGCAAGTTGACTGCAGGTGAAGGCAATAAATCTCAAGACATCTGGATATTGTTTGCTGAGAGAAATGTAAAATTAAAAGGTACAAGTGCAAGTAGCTTAAAAATAAAGTTTGAAATTATTGAAAATGAATAAATTCGCTAAACTTTCCATGCATTTACTAGAACAGTGTATAATTTAATTTTATTTAAAGAAAACCAGTGCACTTTTTTCTTAAGGCTAAGTGTTAATGTTTTCTGAAAGCATACAGGCTGTTTTTCACATTTGTGAGGGGAATAAAGGTAAGACAAGAACAGACAGCAATTAGTGTAAGTAAGTAGGAGCACAGACTGCAACACGCACCTTAACATGGATAACCTTCATCAAAATCTCAGTCAGCAGTAGCAGAAAACATGAAATTGCATCTCTGTTTTATTGAAGTAGCACTGCAGATTAAAGAGTAGCAACATATGTATATGCCTAGAGTACGGGCCGGATTCACGAAGGCTTGCACGGAGTCTAAGAGTAGAGTAAGACTCCATGCAGCCAACATGTCCGCCGAGCGATCCAGGAACAGCTGGTAGGGGCGTGCAACAGTGCTCCTAAAGCGAGTCTTACACGGACAGGGCTTGGATATGCAAATTACCTCAATTGCAGTTGAAAGCTATGCAAATTAGGTAAATTTGCGATCCAGGAAACCCGAACCTGTCCGAGTAAGAGTAGTGTTATTTGCAGAAATGTACTTCGTTGACAACTGAGTACGGTTCTGCAAATAGCAAAACGGAGCTGTGACAGCTCAAAAATAAGGATGCAGCCAGTTGAGGAAGCATGCCAATGGCCAAAAATACGGCCATTGGCAATGTTCACCAATGCAAAATAAAAATAAAATAATTTTTTTTTATCCCGATCTCCGGTGTTTAAGTGTAGCGCAGCACCGCACAAACTCACTGCACTCTAAAACCCAGAAAACCAATAATTAAAATCCACAAATATGGATTTTATTGTAATTCTTAATTTAGAATGCAAGGGAATGGCAGGCTGAAGACAACATGGCTACCGAGTAGAGGTTGCTAAGGGGGGAAGCTCAGTCTAAGAGATGTAACCAAGCATTAGTAGGCAATCATATGCAAAAGAGGGTTAGGATAGTGAATCCCAAGTTTACATAGCAAATGAGCACAGTCAGTGGAGTCTAGGAGAAGGATAAGGGGAGTAACAGAGTAGAAGATAGGTGACATCATGAGGGGGGTATGTATGAAAGAAGTGAAGCTCATTGGAGCAGAGTGGCATATGTCTGCTGTCAGTTACACATCACTGGAAGAGGTGTGTCAACAGGTAGCCTAGTTGAAGGCAAGAAATTGAAGGTGTATGCCGTGGATAACACTAAAGTTTCTTGCTGAAGTGCCTGCAATGTGTATGCGCGCGGGTGCGCACCTGTATATTCGAGTAAGACTGGGTGCGCGCGTTTAAGCCGGAGTAAGCATGTCTAAGGCTGTTTAAAGTTGTGTAAGCACTTTTGTGCCAGTGTGCGCGTGTTTTAGCAAGAATAAGCAAGTTTTAGTCCGTGTAAGCATGTGTGTGCACGTGTTTGCACTTGTGTGCGCGGCACTGCCCCCCTGAGGAAACAGAAAGGAAAAAGGAAGCACAACAAATAGTAAGAAGTTAACCAGGGAGTACTAGCAGAGCTAGCAGGTGAAAACAATCAGAATCAGGCAATTACACAGGCAGTACACTAGCCCAGCCCAGCACTTAAAACTCTGCAACCAACATTCCACTAGGTTTCTCTCAAGAGACACTGCAACACTGCAGTAAGCTAATAGAAGTGAAAACTGAAAAAGCTTTACTGAGACAAAGAAATGTTAGGGGCTGCCATTGCTGTTATAAGGCGACATATGCAACATGCTGAGGGTGGTGACAATGCGAATGCTGCTGGACAACCCACAGTGAGGAGACGGAGAATAATGTACAGGCCCAAGGTAACCTATCAGGGGCTACATGAGCTGGAGATAGTGGAGTACTATAGAGTGGACAGAGACCTCTTGCAGCAAATTGTTCTGCTGTGCATGCCATGCCTCACACACACAGAACCAACAGAGGGGAACCCATCCCAGTGGAAACCAAGGTATGTGTTGGCTTAAGAATATTAGCAACAGGTACCTTCCAGAGACCAACTGGTGATATGATGGGGATATCACAGGCATCAGCATCCAGGGTACTGCACCAGTTCCTGGATGCCATGTCAGCACGTCGGTCATCATGTATATTTCCCCAATTCCCGTGAGGTATTGGCCAGCAATATGTGTCTCTTCCAGAAAATAGCGGAATACCCTGAGGTAGTGGGTGCAATAGACTGCACGTACATACGCATCAAAGCACCAGCCAGTGAGCGGGGTAGGGTCTACTTCAACTGCAAGGGCTTCCCCTCCATCAACTGTCAGGTCGTGTGTGATGCCAAGGGCATAATACTGAATGTGTGTGCTGGCTGCCCTGGAAGCTACTATGATTCCCATATCTGGCATCTGACATAGCTGTACCAGACATTTGCCAATGGGGACATCCCTCATGGTCACCTAGTGGGGGGTGCTGGCTATGCACTGGAGCCGTGGCTGATGACACCCATCAGAAATGCACACACACCTGAACAGGAATGCCATAATGAGGCACACGCACAAACACGAAATGTAATCGAGCATGTGTTTGGCCTGCTCAAGTCATGGTTCCGGTGCCTGGACACATCTGATGGAGCCTTGCAGTACTCGCCAACTACATGTACCCAAATTGTCATGGTATGTGCTATGCTACATAATATGATCCTGCGAAAACAGCTGCAGCAGGAGCAGCATAGGCCTGGGCCAAACAGCCCCCCACCATTGCCAAGGCCATCACAGGCAGAGCGTGACTCGGAGGAGGAACAACCTGAGCCTGCCCCAGTAGGCAGAAGGAGGGGTGCCCAGTATGCTTTGGCCTTGGCAAAGAGGCAACGTATAGCACACACACTGGCTCAGTAGGAACCCTGGAAATGATACCTCTCTCTGACTCACACATATAGTAAAAGGGATGCCTAACTTGACATTACCTATTTCCAAACATGTATAGGGAGTGCAGTATGTGCATCCGACATAGGCAGCCTTGCAGCACCACCTGAGGCATGATTGCCATGTGTTAAGCAATATAAAGCAGTGCTAAACAGCTTTCACCGCCATTTATTTTATGTAAAGCAATTGCACACACTAACACTAGCACAACTGTGGTCAATGTTGAGCAATATTGGGCAACGTTCAGCAATGTTGGTTAACGTTGAGCAATGTTTGACAAGCTTGGTCTATGTTGGGCATAGCTGAACAAAAGCCAACATGCTCATATTTGCTCTACTGGCCCTTAAGCAGTCTGGTCTGCTCAGTATGAAAATATAAAGCAGTGACAGGCCTCAAACCCAGGATACGGTGCACTACAGTCATAGTACTGAACCACTAAACCATGACAGTATTGCACTGGTCAACCTGTATGAAGAAATGTTGATAAGTCTATGCAAAGTATCTCATGGAAACCCTGCAGGCACAGCATAATCCCTGTCGAGTTATGACACAAAGGTGAGCCCTGCAGTAAGAATAGAACCTGATTTTCAACACACATATAGTATAAATGTTAATATTGGTCATGTTCACACACATCAACAAATGTAGTGGACTTCAGACATCAACATACTGAAAGGTCACACTGGGCATGCTCACTCACTTGAATAAATGAGACAAATGTCAGGCAACAAAACACTGAAAGGACAGACTGGGCATGCTCACACACTTAGGCCATGTCTGAGTACAGCATTGGGCCACACATCCGGCAGTTGCATGTGTTAACCCAGGAACCTCTCACTATTCACCAATCCGCCTTGTGCACACAGTTATATGACAACAGACACATATATAATATATTGGAACCCTGTCATAATAAAATATGTTCTGCAGATACTTAGGTTGTTCGTAGAAAATAGGAAAGCAAAGAAGATAAAATACCTGCAATCATTATCATCAGTAAACAATGTGCATCTCGAACATTACCATAGGTACCTAAGTTGATACTAGGCTATCTGCCCTAGAGCATTTATAAGCCTAGCCAGAGTGTGTTTGGCTTTCACAGCCCTGTTAGATTAGTAGACTTTGCCTGTGAATAGTAGGTCACACAAGATAGGCCTTTTACGTTTAGTTTATTGTGCCTCTGTCTAGCAGGGACCCAGAAGAGATTCCAGGGGTAAACATACGATCACCCATCCACTCGTCAATATGTCCCCTGTATGGGGTCAGTGGGGGGCTCTGCCTATGTGGGACTGGGATCCCATTCCAGAGTGAGGGGAGCCTCTGGGATATGAATGTGTCCCTCCAGCATGTCCTATTGATATCTGTGCTGAGGTGTAAGTCCCTGGAGCATGTAGCTCTAAGGGATCCGGATATCCTGAGGTGGAGCATGTCCATTAATTCTGTGTTGGACATGGCTGTAAACAACAGGCACAGATCGCATCCGAGTAGGTGGTAAGAGACTGAATAGAGCTGGAGTTACTTTAGCCGAACTGCACAGGGCATCTGTGCGAGTCCCTAGATCCACTTGGTGAGGTACTTTTGTGGCCATTACAGTTGCTGAAGGTGTCGGGTAAGGTACATCCCAAATGGGGCATTGTATCCAATCATGGACCTGATGAGTATAGGGGCACAATGAATTTACTTGATCTAGATGTGAAACCTTTTGGGATAAGGTGGGCTATATAGAAGGTCTGTCTAACCACTTTGGCAATGTGATTGTCAAAGGTAAGATTACTAACTACTCGTGTCCCCAAATCCCTAACAACTTCTACCGTACTTAATGTATTAACACTTATGTGGTAATGTGTGGGCACTTTGTTATTCCCAAAGGGGATGACTATGCATTTAATGGCATTTAGCTGAAGGCCATGGCTCTGGTACCAGTTATCCATCTCTGTGAGACCATTTTGGAGGATGTTTGTGCCAGCTGGAGAGTCAAATATGGCACCCAGTTTGCAGTCATCTGCGAACATGGTCAGCTGTATTCCTCCTGTGTTAGCCTGTACGTCAGATAAATATATACTGAACAAGAGAGGTCCCAGGACCAAGCCTTGTGGGATGCCACATGTAACTGGTGTAGAGTCAGACATGGCACCTGCAATACTTACCATGGGGGTGCTATTCCTGATCCAATTAGCAATCCATCTTGTGACATATGTGTCGATATCTAAGCTGGTGAGTTTATGTATGATGCCTGAGTGGGGTATTGTTTTGAAGGTTTTTGCAAGGTCCAGGTAGGCTGTGTGGACTACCTTCCCTACGTTTATGGACCTGGTAACTGTTTAAAGAAGTCGACCATGTTCAAGAGGCAAGATCTGCCCACAACAAAGCCGAATTGTGTAGGATTCAGTATCTGTAGGTTCCCGATGTCTGTGTATATGAGTTCCATGATGATATGCTCCATAGCTTTGCAGACCAGGCTAGATAGGCTTATAGGGCGATAGTGTCCAGGGTCTGTTGTGGCACCACCTTTGTGGAGCGGGACCACTGTTGCTGTACGCCATTCTTTGGGTACATATCCTGTAGTAAGTCTGATATTGAACAGTGACTTCATCTAAGGGTTACGTTCATCATGAAGCTTGTGTAAGATGCAGGCTGGGACACCGTCTGGTCCCATTGATGCTGTGTTGTCTGCTTTGGAGAGGGCAGCACTCACCTGATCATCTGTGATGTCAGGGAGGCAGCACTCTTTTGGGATGGACATTTGCTCATTAGGGGGATGGGGGGTTGACATTTGCACTGAACCTGTTTGCCAGGATGCTGGAAATGTCTGTGGGTTCAGTGTATGTATTGTCATTTTGCAGTAACTCACAGCATATTTGGGAGTTGGCACCCAGGTTCATGACATAACTAAAGAAGGCCTTGTGATTGTCCTTAGTGTCTGGTGCAATTTACTTTTCGCAACGGGTCTTTGATGAATTCATGAGTGAACGTAGCTTCTTGCTAGTACTGATCAGAGATGACTTACCTTTTTGGGATTGTGCTCTATCATGTAGTAGCCCCCTCCTTTTGTTGTATAGCTTATTTATGGCCGGGGTCCACCATACAGGTCCCCTGCCTTTGGAGGAGTGAGTCTTATTTTTATTTGGGATAGCACGATCCATGCATTCCAGTAGGTGTCAATAGAATGTGTTTGTAAAGGATTCAGCGGTCTGAGCCGTATTTACCTCTGTCCCAGGGTCTTTGAAGGATACCACCTCGGTTTTGAGAAGTGTGACGTTTGCTTTTGGTAAGTTCTTCACCTAGAGAACCTAGGATGGGGGTGGGGACGGGATATGGATGTCCAGTGAGATAAATGTATGGTCTGACCTTACCAATGAGGGGCATACCTTTGGTGTGGAACATGGAGTCCCCATGTTGGTGATGACCAGGTCCAATATGTTTTCCCCTCGTGTGGGTGTGGTGAACAGTTGTGACATAGCATTTGGGTTTAGAAATTCTAGCAACCATTGGGTGAGGGTGTTGGGGCTTGAGTAGTATTCCCAGTCAGTGTTTCTGTAGTTGAAGTCACCCCATATAATGGTGTTTGTTGAGACTGTCATATTCTCCAGTGTTCCCAGGAAAGCTGAGTGGGGTTCCTGAGTTTGGGAGGGTGGTGTGTAGCAGGCTACAAACTGAAAGGCAGTTTTGCTCACTGTTAGTTGCACATGTATGGTCTCTGATGCTTCCTGCAGTGCTACTAACCTGGAGGTGTGTGTATCTGTGATGTATACGGATACTCCCCCTAAATTTGTTGGTCGGTCCGAGTCTTATGGCCGAAAAGCATGGTATGAAGTATAGCCTGGTAGTGCTGGTGTACTTTTGGGAGCCTGAACCAGGTGTCTGTTACTGCACAGATATCGACATTCTCCATACTAAGGAGAGTCTTGAGTGAGTGCATTCTGAGGTCTAGACATCTGATGTTGAGCAGCATTACCCGTAGTTTATTTTACCTTGTATTGTCTATGGAGGTGGATTTGTCTTTTGAGCCTTGCCCAAAAAAGGCACTGTGGGGGTGGCAACAGCCTTAGCCAGTATTCGAAAGTCCAGGGGTGACAGGTGCAATCTGTCCATAGCGAAGCTACGTGGCATATCGAGCATGTCATCCCAGGCTGACAGACACAGGATCCCCTTTGAATGACACCAATATGTTAGCCAACTGTTACAATTGATCAGCTTGTCTGCATACTGTGCCATCATTCTTGGTGAGGGTAAGATGCTACACAAGGTCAGGGTCATACTGGCCTGGGTTACATGATCAGAGAGCTCCTCTATGTCTCTTGTCATGTAGTCCAGGGAGGAACATTTGAGGTCATTCACACCAGCATGCACAATGATGGAGCCATATTTGTAATTGCTTTGGAGTGACCTGAGTGCATGTGTAATGTGGCGGAACCTGCCACCTGACAGACAGCTCAAAGTGTCTTTCTCCTTGTTCAGCCTGATGAGTGTGATGTCAGTGTGTCTGACAATAGAGTCACCTATTACAGGTGTATTAGGTGTGTTGTTTAGCCCTAAGGGCAGTGACTGTGTGGCACACTGACTTTGTGAACCATGTGATATGTGGGTATTGTTGTGGGGTAGCAGTTGTTTGGGTGTCTGCTTAGGAGGTCTCTGCTGCTTAGGCAGATATTATTTAGAGCCTCCTAGTATGTATTTGTGTGGTAATGTATTTTGTTTGCTATCGCTATAGGTCTGTGTGAGACTGGATTTGTGGTGTGTGTGGTTACCTTCACCACCTAATAGACTGTGCCGGTCATGGGTCGAGAGAGCTCAGCCTCCTGTTTGTCTATATAGTTGCATCTCTCACATGTATCTGAGTTTGTAGGGAGGAGGTGAGGGTTGTCTTTGTACATAAGGCAGTTGTAACATTGCCTCAAAAGTCCCATATTCACCAGCTGTACTGGAGAGTACACCCAAAACCAACCTTTGGACATGCCAGGATATTATGATGACATACTCTCTGTTGACTGATCAAAAGGGATCAGTAGGGTGTTAAGTGTATAAAAGAGTATAACAGGGGTTTAGTGCTCAGGTTTGTTGGTGTTTTGGAAGGATTATCTTCAAAGGAGTCCAGACAGAACCATGCACTTCCTTCAGCTATGTTATACATAGCAGTGTCCACTCATATATGTCCTGAATCAGGGCCAACTGTACCTGACTGACAATGCCGACATCCTGTCAGACAGGCCCATACATACATACTCACTTCCCACTGACAAAAGTCCCTATCATCATACCAGGAGTTATCACATGTAGAATGGGTAAACAGCTCCTTCCAAAGCTGAAAATATGGCATCAATTGAATTACATTGTTTCCCTATATGTGTCATAAGTGAACTACAGAACAAACAGACCCTGCACCTGAACAGTCTGTTGAGCCTCACCCTCTCTACAGGATCTGAAACTGTTGAATGTGTTACAGCAACATATGGCACACCCCACAAGTGTTGGTGCACAACAGACCATGGGAACTATAGTCCTATAAGCCTATGACGTCTGATCTGCAAGGCCATTGAGTCCATCATGATTGAAGTCATAAACAGAGCTATTGGAAGCCGGCAAACACACAGCCCTAGCAACTGTGGTATGATCATGGGCAGATCATGGTTCCAAAACCTGCTAGACTGTTTGCAAGGCAGCCACCCAGGACACACATCACTGAAGGGAGCTACACACGTCCCACATAGACTCTGAATAGCCCTTTATCAACATCACAGACACATGTCGTATCCACAAAATCAACAACCTGTGCATAAATATGTATTGTCATATGAAGGAATGGCAATTTGTCCACAGAGAGATCACACAAGCTAAGAATTGTGGAGTCCTGTTCAAACTGTTAATACCTGCTGACCCACATGGTTCATTCCTGGGATTGCATAAAACAAAGTGCACACACATTACTATGTCCAGTCTGATGATGTCAGCATCCTACAAATATAGCAGGAGAAAAGAAAACACCCAGTAAAGCATATAGCGCGTCGTGTTAATGTGTAACTCTGTAGTATCATAACATAGGTAGGGGTTTGAATCCTGCAATTGCTCAGTGTGTGTGTGTGTGTGTTGGTGGGGGGCAGGTGTATGTGTGTGTGAGAGGAGTGCCCTTTTTGGAGACTAGGAAAACACATTAAAAGAGGTAGATTCCTCTTTGGCAAGTCTGATGATGTCAGTATCCCAAAAATACAGCAGTGGAAACGAATTTCACCAATAAAGCATATAGCGCGTCGTGTTAATGCACATCTCTCTAGTATCATAACATAGTTAGGTAGGGGTTTGAATCCTGCAATTGCTCTGTGTGTGTGTGTGTGTGTGTGTGTGTGTGTGTGTGTGTGTGTGTGTGTGTGATTCCCTTTGAGAGGAGTGCCCTTTTTGGAGACTGGGAAAACACGTTAAAAGAGATAAACTCCTCTTTGGCAGGTCTGATGATGTCAGTATCCCACAAATACAGCAGTGGAGATGAAAACTCCCAGTAAAGCATATAGCATGTCGTGTTAATGCGTATCTCTCTAGAATCATAACATAGGTAGAGGTTTGAATCCTGCAATTGCTCAGTGTGTGTGTGTGTGTGTGTGTGGGGGTGTATATGTGTGTGTGATTCCCTTTGAGAGGAGTGTCCTTTTTGAAGACTGGGAAAACACATTAAAAGACGTAAATTCCTCTTTGGCAAGTCTGATGATGTCAGTATCCCACTCATACAGCAGTGGACATTAAATCACCCAGTAAAGCATATAGCGCAGTGTGTTAATGCGTATCACAGTTCCACCTTGTGGCTGCCAAATACGGGAGGTTGTGTGACAGCCACGGACTGTACCTGCCAGGCTGTACAGATACCTGTGCCTGCCAGGGGTGCCACAGACAGTATCAGGTACTAAGCCAGACTGGGTACTATTGTCAGAGGCAGGGGGATGTCGACTGGACCCATGTCCCTGCTGGGACTGGCCAGAGCCACGTGCACGTGGTGGTCTAGGACGGTCTATTGACAGCCCAGCCCCAACATTGCTGGGGCTGGTACTGCCACTACAGGAGCGGCTGGGACTTGTGTGTCGTCCGCGACGACTGCCAGCTGATGATGTTGTCGACGTCTCAGCCATCCTGCACTGTCCTGGCACATGGACATTACATTGTGGAGGACATCTGGTGTCTCCCCCCAACGTCTATCAATGACCTCGGTGTAATTACGGATGGCACCGGCAAGGTCATGGATACTGTCATTGATAGCGGTGTTGTGATCCCTCTGCGCCCTTAGTCCCTGCCTAGTGTACCATTCCATATGTGCCTGTGCCTGCATTACAGCCCAGAACATATCTTAGGTTGTGAGACCTGTGGGGGCACTTCTGCCAGAGGCATTATGACCAGCAGTGCTCGCACGAGAACCCCTGGACATATGCCTATGTGGTACCGTTCCAGGTGTCTGGGTATGGCTGCTGTGTGGGGTTGCATGTGCCAATAGATACCACATTATCCTGGTCGATGCCTACTGTATGCTGTTCCTCCGCTAAGGCCATTGGTGTTGAGGGATGTATCGGCAGTATGAATGTGCACATAGATGGGGTGGACAGTTGTGTACTGTCGATTGTTGGACCAACGACAGACCCTGACAAACCTGCCTGTGCCACTACCACTACACATGTGTTATCATGTCCACTATTTGTGGCAGTGACTTCAGGTTCCCTGCTGCACTCATCCAACAATACCTCAGCACCTGTGAGAGGAAGACAGGAAATGCACTTCACAATCTGTACATGATGTTAGCACACATGCACACATGAACACATGCACACATGCACACATGAACACATGCACACAAATACACTACTCAGTCAAGTTGACACACACACACACACACTCACCAACAGCAATATGGAACATATTCATTAGTGGTTGATGGTGGAGTACAGTATCACAAGCCAAAGAGTCCTATCACACATGTCAGCATGCAGGATGTGTGTTGCTCAACAGCATGCAGTGCGAGTGTGGAGAGTCCTTGTTGATAACAGTATACATGTCGTTGATGTATGTGTGTTGTTCAATGATTGGCCTCAGCCTGGAACACAATGTGTACATGGACACAACATTGCTGTGCAAGTCTGAAACGCTTTCCAATGTCCTGTGCACCATCACTCATAGGTATACATACCATGGCCGGATGCACACAACTGTCAGGTGTATAGCAATGAATACTATGTGTAGTACTGTAGTTACTGTAACTGGATGTAGTGCAGTACCATGAGCCATCATCAGGCAGCATCATGTGGTCACTCAAGGCCAATAATGTATGTCACACTGGCAACTCTCTTGCTTTACCTGACCTGCACCACTTTGGCTACATTAACCATTTCACAGCCAGTTGTTACATGGGTATGTAAGGTGTTCAATCAGGAGCATTGCCTAACATGAATGTGTTGTGTGTTGAAGCGTGTCACACCGCCCCATGATAGGCCTCTACCCCTCAGGTATAGTATGTGTGCTGTGTTGATGACATTTGGGATACTGGAGTATGACCTTACAGCAGGTGTCTACATACACCATGTGTATCATATTAACACTTACTGCATATGACAAAGTGGTGTATGTTGTGTGCATGTGTATTGACTCTGCCTATACAATGGCCACTACAGTGTACCACAATTGGTTGGGATGCTCTGTGTATTGCATGTGTTTGAGGCGGCTACTCATGTTACTGGGATGTGCGTAGTCCCACAGACAACATGCAGAGCATGCATTATGTGTAGGTGTTTTACATGTGTATAAGGCCTACAAGTCTCCTATGACATGCACATGTTATATGCTATATTAAATGTAGAATGTTCACCAGCATGGGTCTGCTGTCTAGCTATCACACCAGAGGGACCTACAAGGATATGAGACAGTTTGTCAGTGTCAACAACTATGGTATTGCTGCTGTGTGTTTGCAATTTTACAGTAGTACAAGAGGTGACAGTCACAGGCATACAAATTATGTTCCAAATTATCAGTATTGCATGACACCAGGCTCCACATCTTCTGAATACACAGTACACATCTGATAAATGCATGTTCTAACAATTGAGCTAACAGTAGTCTACAGATATGCCATGTTACCTGCACGCTCTGTATCTACGTGCCGGGTGACTCCGGCCTCCATGATGACACATGTCTGTTGTACTGGTTGGCCAGGAGCCACCATGCTGAGGAGCAGCTCTTCCACTCTGGTGAGGGGGGGATGTGTTGCTGCACCACCACCTGTGGCAAGCTGTTGTCTGTGGACATCTGAGGCATGCTGCTGGACATGCCTGATTAAATCACTGCAATGATGGCGTACCTGCTCATAAGTCCGGTTATGCATGCCTACATCATTCACCCGACGGACAACATCCTGCCACAGTGCAGTGCGCCCATGCTGGTCCTGGCTGGATCTGGAGAACAGCAGGTTGTGATGATGTATCAGGGCATCAAATATGACTTCCTCCTCCTCATGGGAATAGGCAGGTTTCCTGTTGTGAGACCTATCCCTGGAAGACAATAAAACAGTAATTGTGAGCAAGTCCTGTGGCACACTTAACATGCTAAAGTACAGACATCAATGAAATGCCATATATAGCAACCTGTTGGCTGTCAGTTGATACACACTTTTAATACCACATATAACTGCTCAGCCCACAACTGCCTGACAGTGCCTGGCACATACTATATACCAAACCATGTTCTGCACAGCAACAAATTGAAACCCGTATGTAAGACTATACAACAGTACATGGCACACTGTATGTGACACAATGCACCACCTAGCCATAGGAGGTGTATATGAAGCTAATGCATGCAGACATTTGTCATCCATTGACATGAATGTAAAGTACAGTTACAGTACTACCAGTACACCACGCTACTTGTTGATGGCAAACCCCTCAGTAACATATGTGCACATTCATAACTATAGGTGGCATACTGCTGTACTACACTATACATGTTGCTAGATATGCACTTATATCCTGTGACACCCATTCCACCAAGGCCATGTTACAGGCATACCCACACACACATCAGACATACCTAAAAGACACAAAGGTATGGCAACCCAGATTAGTTTTACCTGTGTAACATACAGTACTGTGTGTCAGCTCCTACAAAACCTCATGCCTGAGGTATGTAATGTGTGAGGACTACAGGTAACAAACAAAACAGTGTTTCCAAGCAATGTGGATATAAACCATACTGTGCTGTTTAGGCCTACAGCTTCAGGTAGTACTACAGTTCATACGGGATTTGTATTCACTAGTGTTAATAATCAATAAGCATACATGTACTGCTTTAGCCTACAGTAGCACACTGCGGTCAACACCATGGGACTACGTCACACCGTATGCCATACTGCTTTTCCTGCCTAGCAATAGCATATGTATCTTTTGCTGGGATTAGAGCTACGACACTACATACCATGATATACACAGTTTCCCACTAGGCTATCACACATACACAACTTTGACACATTTGTCTACACATTCACCATCACACCCAGTCAACCTCACATAGCAAGTAATGCAACAAGTACATGCGTGTGTGTATCGGGTCCTAGGTAGCTAATAGACTATTATCCGTAGGGCCTATGGAAGCCTAGCCATATGGTACCCTGCCCTTCAACACCCATGTAATGTAGGTTCATGTGCCTCTGTCATGCAGAGCCACAGAGGTGATTCCTGGGTTGTGTTTACTATCTCACATCCAATCATCATGACTTTTCATGACAACTGCTAATGAGGACCTTCATTTGCTATTGATAGGTAGTTAGTTCCAGAGTATGGTATGTGTCTGAGATGATAATGTACCACTCCAGCATGTTCTGCTTTTTGACGTTACAGGGTTAGATCAGTACAGTGTGTAGCATGTATGGAGTTTAATCTGTTTATATGGAGCATGTCCAACACCTGTGGGTTTGGCATAGCTTTGTATGTTAGGCAGAGGTTGCCTCTGGGTAGGTGGTATGCGACACAGTGTAGCTGTGGTTTTGTAAGACAGTCTGCATAGGGCATGTGTTTGAGTCTGGTAATACTCTTTGTGAGGTATGTGTCTGGCGTCTATAGTCGCTGTGGATGTCTTCTGAGGTACATACCAACAGGGCCAATGTACTCTATGATGGGTGTTATGACTGATGAGTACAGTGGAACACTGACCTCTTTTTCCATGGATGACACACCTTTTCTGATGACATGTGGACCGTACTCAGTTTACATGACTAGTGTGGCACTGTGATTATCAATAGGGACACTACTGTCCACCTGTGTCCCGTAATCTCTTATCACACTTTCGGTGTTGAGTAGACTACCACCTATGTGGTAGTTCATGGGTACAGGTTTTTTAACAAAAGGGATGGCAATACGTTTACAACATTGAGCTTGAGCGTACATATGAACATCCATTGGTGTGTACATATAGATATACATATAGGCACATATACAGTCCACCTTTCATGGTGGGAATATCAATTATGCAAAGGTTGAGAGAGATGAAGTTATGTAATGATATTGCACAGTCTTGTGCAGAATGCATGGAAGGTATTCTCAGCCCATGTATCTTTAGCAGGAACCCTATCTGGAAGACTAAAAAACTAACAAATCATACCCACGGCGTTTAAACACCACATGGCATATGCCAGCACTGTATGCTGTCTTGTTTGCCACACACTACAACCTACATATAAATATGCACATAAAACCTGCACAAACATATAAATGTCCACCCTTCACAAACAGTTGCAGTATGTCCCTTGCTCTATGCACATGTTCAGATGCTAATTTATCAGACACATAAATATCTCTCCATATGTGTGTGCCATACACACAGGGTCCACACTGTTGTAAGTCCGTACACCTCACGGATGACCTGTTGGGCCTTGCTACAACATGGGCAGTTGTCGCATGTGTGCATACAGTAGTAGTACAGGGAGTATATATAGCTGCAAATGCTAACATTACTATACTAGCCTGGTACAGCAGTTGCCAATGCTAAGCTACACATTATGTGACTATCATGCATGTCTTACTCTGTCACATCCAAGTTTATATAGGTGTTTGCACTACTCCCCCAAACTGCCATTATAAGCAGTACTGTACAGACCATAGATAACATGTTCAGATGTTCGACATATAATGCTGAGCTACATATGTCACAGTTATGTCCCACTGCACACAGCTACACACTAATTTGTCCATGGCAGTAGTTATGCATGGCATCACTGCATACAAACCTACTGCTGCCACATATGCATGTTTCAGAGTATGTACAGTACTATTCATAAACATCTACTACTTGCCGGTAACTACAAATCTGTTACATACCTGTTGCTCACTTTCAGGTCCATCTGTGTATGCTTTGACAATTTTTTTTTTTATTTATTATGTAAAGTTTTTTACTTAAGTTTTGTTATTGGTTATTAATTAAGTTTTTTTTCTTAATAAATATATTTAGGTTATAATTAAGTAAATATATTTTTACTTAATTAAAGATTTCTTTGTTAAGTAATAAAGTTTGTCACTACTCTCCAGGAGTTCTAGAGTTGCTGACACGTGCAATTAAATTTTTGCATGTGGGGATAGCAAGTATAGTCTGCTTTTATAGGTATCTGCGCATGTGCATGTGATGCCCTCTGCACCAATTGGTGCCAAGCATTTGGTAAATGCATACAGCCTGCTGTGTGGTAATTGCAGTACTCACTGTCATAGCAACCCAATGCTATAAATTGCTAAGGTATGTAGGCATAGCCCTTTCAGATTTCCAGAGTAGGGCCCATGCTTTTTTGCTGTGGACACTGTTGTGTAAGTCAGAAGGGTGGTATACTTCTTATATCTGAAGCTAGAGGTGTAGACAGTGATGTACATGTTGTACTCTGACCTGACTGTTGCCACTTGCAGTACAGAGCTATCAGTGTAGAGTTTAACTCACCCCTACAAATGCTTACACAACATTTATGTGACTATGTAGGTTCTTTTCTACTCATATAATTAACTGCCATACAAACATAGTTATTGAGAAGTATTCTTTTGGCACATGAACTGTTTGTGAACTGTTATACTGTGAATATTAATGTACTCACTTCTGCAAGGTTTGTGGTTTTATTGTTGACATTAGCACAGGGTTCACAGGACAACTGGACAATTCCAGTACTGTGTATGCCTACCTACATCCTTGGTAGACCCTAAACACACAAGTGTATTTAAATTGTGGGGGGGGGGGGTGCTGACATACAAAGAGCATTATGTGTTATTGTGTGAATGTTATCTTACTGGACTTAAAGGATTGGTGTGTACCTGTTAGTTTATCAAGGCAGGTGGTCTGTCTGCATAGTTCCCAACTGTGAACATATCCAGGTGGTAGTCAAATGTTACACTGTTATTCTTTGTCTGTGCAACCCACAGGTGTTTTAATCACTGGTACAATGGCATTGTTACAGTCAGTTGCTACCAGTACATGGCTACATCCTTTGGTATTTCTGTGTTGTACTCCTACATAAGGGTATGCTTGTGGAGGTCCTACCAAAGCTATTTGCAGAGTGTGTAACAGCAGAATAGCTGATATGCCTGTGTGTTTGTGCCTCTGCCAGGCCTATGAAACACTCAGATACATCTTTGCATGGAGTCAGGGATAGGTAGTTAAAAGTGAGGTACACCATACACATAATAGAGACAGTAAGTGTAGACTTGAGTGAAGCAGTGCATATGGATTAGTACTCCTTTTATGAAGTACAAGCGGTGTCTGCTGTTATTATTGTCGGTATTCATTGTGTAATACCCCACCTTTCTGACTGACGTCGGTACTTTTCAGAGGGATTCAGAGGGACACAGCTAAAATATGTTTCACAATCAGGGACATCCCTGTAAAGTAGTCACAGTTAGGTAGTATGGCTTCTGCCCTAATCAGATATGCCACTGTTTGTCCTGCTATAATACCATGTGGGGGTTGTAAAGTGCCTCTGTAACCTTATTTGCTGCTAGAATGGCTGCTTCTCATATCACACTCAATGTAATGTATTCCACAACAATTGCTGGTAAAGATCCACAGAACAAGCTTTGTGTTATGGCCTTCCTATTTTTCCTTTACATTCAATCATTGTAATGCATGATATATTTATTTCAGCACCAGGTTATTGTATATCTGCTGTGGCTTAGTGGTAATTCATGCAGTCTAGTGTGTCAGTGGTCTGCGGTTCGAGACTGGCAGAGGTATTTTATTTTGCTGCTGAGCAGAACAAGGGCCCTGACAAAGAGTGACTAAGGCACTTTTAAGCAGTTGTAAGCAGGTTTGCGCAGGTTTGCGCAATGTGTAGCAATACTAAGCTAAGCGCACACATGCGCACACTCGCTTAATCCCGCTTACTACTGCTTAAAAGTGCTTACTCCCGCTAACCCCCGCGCTAATTTCTTTGAAAGAAAAGAAAATGGGGAGACAGGAAAGTGGTGACAAAGGGGGCACAAAGAGGGAAAGACAGTAGGGAAACAAGCTCGGGATGTGCAGGACGGGTGTAGGGAAGGTACATAGCTGCCCATTTCTTTACCAGCAACAGCTGTGCATCTGCAATAACTTTGGAGTGATATTTGAAACCTTCCACCCATGAGAGAGGGGTGAGGACAACAAAGTATGTTGTACTGCCAGTTGTAATTATCAGTTTACATGTCCAGCGGACATGTGTGCGAAATGGGCAGCTATGTAAGGGGTATAATTTTTTTGTGGGTTCAGATTGCCCCTTTTTTTTCAGGTGAGAGTGGAAAGTGAGGTAGAGGAAGTAGGTATATTTGGAGAGGTAGGTTGGGGAGGTAAATAGACAAGACAAACAAGACGCATACAGGGGCGGTGTATGACACATGGGGTAGGTGAACACAATTGACGGGGACGGATGTTTGGAAATAGCAAGCCCATGACCCCACAGATGGTAACACTGGAACTGAAATCCCCACCCATGGGCAGTCACCACTGCACCTTCACAGCCCCGAGGGTGGCTGTGCTGGGGGCTGCGTAGAATGGGCAGGCTCACCCTTGAGATGCCCCATTCTCACCTCGAGCTGGTGTAGGAGATCAGCAACTGAACGCTGGATCTCCCTACGCAGCACAACCCGGGCCCTTCGAAGGGTGACAGGTGGCCTTTCTCTGCCCACGCTTGCATGGGGGGATGAGCCCCATCCCCTGCAGCACTTCCACCCAAAGGTGGCACAGGACCAATGGAGGAGGGGAGCCTGGGCTGGGCACCGGACCTGCTGGTGCCAGGTGCACTCGCCAGCTGAGGAGGGACAGGTGGGTCCGCTGGGACCGGCCTTCCCATACGTTCTGTGATTAGGTGTGTTTAATTACAATATAAACAACAGCATTCCAAATTAGTTGTAACAGCATGCAGTAATATTCCCATTAACCCAACACACCAAGGTTCCAACAGTTGAACAGCAAGCATAACACATGCATATATTGAATAGCAGTGGACATTCCAACAGCATGCAGGGATGATTGTTGGCAACAGGCCACCATGATTGTGGTGTTTGAACAGGGCACATGCATCAAAGTGAATGCAAATATTTATAGAACAATAGGACATATGTCCCAAAAAATGTTTTGAGATTACACTTACCCATTGAGTTGTGGAATTGCATTGTTTATGCACATACAGTAGGGTGTAGAAAGAAACCTCAATTAACATCTTATAAGTACTTTTACTCTACACTACATTCCTATTGACTGCAGGTGTAAACATGCATTATTACACTTGGCAACATGCATTAGGTTGTGTAATGGGTTTGGCTGGTTCATTATATACCTGACCTATATCTGACATACTAACTGTCCAAGATGCAGATGTTACTGCTACATATTTATTGATTGTATTTATATTTCTTTATCTACATATCTGGATGTGTTCACATGACATTTTCAGTTAGATTTGTACAGACCCTACATTT